>NC_132911.1:148954790-149214732 GCF_047675955.1 Chlorocebus sabaeus | reverse complement strand
CCTAACCCTAACCCTAACCCTAACCCTAACCCTAACCCTAACCCTAACCCTAACCCCAACCCCAACCCCAACCCCAACCCTAACCCTAACCCGAACCCGAACCCTAACCCTAACCCGAACCCTAACCCTAACCCTAACCCTAACCCTAACCCTAACCCTAACCCTAACCCGAACCCTAACCCTAACCCGAACCCGAACCCGAACCCGAACCCGAACCCTAACCCGAACCCGAACCCTAACCCTAACCCTAACCCGAACCCTAACCCTAACCCGAACCCGAACCCTAACCTCTCCTTTCTTGCCTAATAAGAGACCACCCATGACAGAGAGGTTCTGGTCTGTGTACAGAGGATGCACAGAGTGAGTTTTCATGTCCTCTGCTTCACCTTTTAATGTCAGAAGGCAGAAAACTCTACCCTGGGATCGTGCTAACACTGCCATTTTTTTTTCATGGGACCCATGAAGAAGCAAGAAACTCAATTGCAGAAACATGCATTTCTCCTTTCATAAATATTCATGACTCCTCCTAGAGTTTATTAAATATATGTTTTTGCCAATTCCACTCAGCATAAATTACTATTTCCTTTACATCTCCCTTGAAGCATCTGTTTCTGGCTTCTGGCTGGAGGCTATGCTTCCCAGTCTGTCAGAAGGACAATCCTGCAGGCTGCAACCCTTTGTAGGAAATAAATCTCTCACTGGGTGTGGCGGCTCATGCTTGTAATCCCAGCACTTTGGGAGGCCAAGGTAGGTGGATCACCTGAGGTCAGGGGTTTGAGACCAGCCTGGCCAACATCATGAAACCCTGTCTCTACTAAAAATACAAAAAATTAGCCAGGCTTGGTGGTGGGCATTTGTTATCCCAGCTAATTGGGAGGCTGAGGCAGGAGAATCGCTTGAACCCAGAAGGTGGAGGTTGCAGTGAGCCAAGATCACACCATTGCACTCCAGCCTGGGCAACAAGAGTGAAACTCCATCTCGAAAAAAAAAAAAAATCATAAAAATAAAGAAATGTCTCTTTTCCAAATTTATGAATGCCATCAGTCTTCTGTTGACAGCATTAAAAGGTTCAAAAAGACCTTCCATACTCTCCCACAAAAGCCCTAGAAATTGTCATTTTGTTAATCATTTTGGATGCTGAAGAACTTGTAATCCAATGAGTAGAAAAGTTGATACCCCATTTATGGCTGTAAACCTGCCAATTCTCAGGAGTTTGTATAAGCCTAAATCTGAAAGGATCTCATCCCATTAGGATTCTTGTCTCCGTTTCTGTTGCCTTTGCCCACTGGCTCTGCCAACATAGGTCTTTCTTTCTCCTTGGCTATCTTTGGATATGGGGGCTCCATCTTCTGTACCACCTTAGGGAATGCCTTTTGCATGCATGGCTAAGTCATTGAAAAGCCTACAATTTCAGTAACATTTTGAGTGAGTACTCTGAAGCTGTGTTGGAATCTCAGGCTTCTTTGTCTGGAAGGTAACTCTTGGGCTACAAGTTTCTTATCCTAGCTTTGGTTTTGAGGCCTCTGTGTTCTCCTCTTGGGTTGGACGTTATTCCTGGCTTTTTGTCTCATGATGTCTCTGTGATCTTGATCTTGCTCCTTTCATGGGAACTTCTCAGTTGACTAAATTCTCCCTTCTCAAACCTCTGCTGACTATGTGTTCCACCAATATGGTACTAATTCTGTCTACTTCCTTTCCTGTTTGCATGACTTTACTAGCAATAAGAATTATTTAGAACTTTAATGGCTCCTTTGAGAAAATTATTATCTTCCAAACTGCCTCCTTTTAGACCTTTCCCTTCCCGTTTGAGTCTCTCAACTCCCTATAATCACTGAAATTTTAGGCACCCTGCTCCATGCCTTGGAGGCTCTCAACATGCTCAAGAATCTGCAAAAGCAAACACCTGGGGCTGAAAAATAAAACAGAAAAAAAAATATTTCTCAGCCTCCGTAAGATTGTATGTCAAAACAAAAGAAAATCTTACAAATCTCCAAAAGTATTAGCGAGAAAAAAGCTTTAGCCCTCATATGAAGAAGGTAAAAACTTGTTCCATTTTCCAGAAACACAGTTATAATACAAATAAAAAATGGGGCAAAGACAAAATCCAAGTCTTCTGTATAAACTAGTGATTTTTGTATTACTGTAATCACATTAGTCAGGGTTCTCCTGAATTTGCAAGAAAGGCAGAATCAATGTGATATATGTAGATAGATAGATGAGAGAAGACTCATTAGGGGAATTGGTTCACATAATTATGGAGGCTGACAAGTTCCAAGATAGCCTGTCTCCAAGTTGGAGAACCAGGAAAGCACCAAGTTGGAGAACCAGGAAAGCGTAGCATGGCTCAGTCCAGGCCCAAAGGACTCAGAACGAGGGAAGCCAATGGTGTAACTCTCATTCTGAGGCCAAAGGCCTGAGACCCTGAAGTTCTGATGTCAAGGGCAGGAGAAGAAGGATGTTTCCATTTCAGAAGGAGAAAATTCCCCTTTCCTCTTCCTTTTTGTTCTATCTGGGTTCTCAACCAATTGGATGGTGCCTGTATTCATCCATTTATACACTGCTATGAAGAAATACCTGAGTCTGAGCAATTTATAAAGAACAAAGAGGTTTAATGGGCTGACAGTTCCACATGGCTGGAGGGGCCTCACAATCATGGTGGAAGGGGAAGCAAAGACATCCTTCTTCACATGGTAGCAACAACGAGAAGTGCTGAGCCAAATGGGAAAAGCTCCTTATAAAAACATCAGATCATGAGAACTCACTCACTATCATGAGAACAGCATGGCAGTAACCACCACCATGATTCAATCACCTCCCACTGGGTCCCTCCCACGACATGTAGGAATTATAGGAACTACAATTCAAGATGAGATCTGAGTGGGGACACAGCTAAACCACATCTGTGTCCATCTACATTGGGTCAGGGTTATCTCAGTGTCTTCCAGAAACACCCTCACCCATATGCGCAGAAATTGTGTTTTACCAGCTATGTGTGTCTCTTAATCCAATCAAGTAGATGTCTAAAGTTAACCATCAGAATATTTATGCCTGATTCGTGGCTGAAATTTCAGGATGAAAGCTATGAAATCTCTATTTGTGTTTGTATGTCTATTAATGTGTGTTATGTATATGTGATATTTTCTTAACTCAGGATAGCGTTGCAAAATTCATTTATAAAATCCTTTAAAAGTACTCTATTCTAACTTGGCTTGGAAAAAAATAAGCATTTATAAATAAATATTAACCAAACTCCTAGAAATATAGGAACTGATCAAATGTTTTTTAAGTTAACACGATTTGGATAAAACTTAGTTAAATAAGGTTAATATAATATTTTTGGTGTAATAAAACAACTATGTCTTCAAAGTTACCACTATTGAATATGAAACAAACATAATTTCCTATTCTGCTTGAGTTCTACTCAAATAAGCTAATATTATACTTACTAGAAATGTAAAATCTTAAAGCTTATAAATTTGATCCTAATTAAGTTGTCATTCTTATGAAAACCATTATTTCTTTTTTATGGTGAAAAGATACACATATATTTAGAGTTAGCCAGCTGAACTCGGTTTAGATGATTCCAATTTTGTTGCAACATCCAAAGGAGCATCCAACATCATAATCAGGAGACAGTCGAACGTATGCCTTATTCTCTTTATCAGGTCGAATCAGGATGTTGACTGTGGCCACATCCATGTCCCAGAGCTTCTTCACAGCCTGTTTGATCTGGTGCTTGTTGGTTTTAACATCCACAATGAACACAAGCATGTTGTTTTCTTCTGTCTTCTTCAAGGCCGACTCTGGTCAGTGGAAACTTGATGATAGCATAGTGGTCAAGCTTGTTTCTCCTGGGGGTGATCTGCTGAGGATATTTGGGCTGTCTTCGGAGTCGCAGTGTCTTGGGCCACCTCAAGGTGAGTGAAATGTGGATCTTCTTTTCTGTGTGTTGCTGTGGACACCTTTCAACACTGCCTTCTTGGCCTTTAAAGCTTTGGCTTTGGCTTTGGCTTTAGGAGGGGCAGGAACTTCCTTCTTCACTTTCGGTGCCATCTTGTGAAAAGCAAAAAACATTATTTCAAAAATAATTTGTTTACTGTAAATCTGCTTAATAGTAGTTTCCAAAATACTTTTTGGTAATTTTTAACCTTAAAGTTAAGCTAAGTGACAGATTTGCTTTAAATATCTAGACCATTTATAAATAAGATACAATACTAAAACATTAATTACTGAACATAAATAATTCAAGTTTATATACTTTTCGCTTCTTATTTTTACAGAGAGACTAAAGATATTTTAGACCATTAATAAACATGTTTTTGTCTACCACGATGAGAAATTGTACGATGAGGAAACACATCCCTGTAGATGTTGGGAGATGGTATACTCATACATTTTCTAACCTACTATGGAATGCTAATATATGACAGTTTATAACTGTTTACTTGTTAGTTTTATCTGGAAAATAAATGATTACTAAGTATTACAATTATAATCAATATGTGTAAATAAAACTACTAGAAGCAATAGAATAACTAGAAACAACTCTATGGAAAGCATGCAAGAAAAGTAGGGCATGTTTCACAAGTAAAGAAGGATGTATTTTTTATAAGGAAAACCTTACAAAAGATACAAATAAAAAGAGATATCTAACCTTCCCTGTGTTATATTTGTATGGGTAAAATGTTATGTTTTCAGAAATTATATAAAATTCCTGGAAATTTGTCAATGTCCTCCTTATCCATGCTATGTGCCAGTATAGAGTTATGAGTCATAATTCCAATTATTATTTTAAATGTGCTGGGTGCAGTGGCTCATGCCTGTAATCCCAGCACTTTGGGAGGCCGAGGTGGGTGGATCACAAGGTCAGGAGATCAAGACCATCCTGGCTGACACAGTGAAACCCCATCTCTACTAAAAATACAAAAAAATTTAGCTGGGCGTGGTGGTGGGCACCTGTAGTCACAGCTACTCGGGAGGCTGAGGGAGGAAAATGGCGTGAACCTGGGAGGCGGAGCTTGCAGTGAGCCGAGATCACGCCACTGTACTCAAGCCTGGGTGACAGAGCGAGACTCTGTTTCTAAATAAATAAATAAATAAATAAATGTTGTATGCCACAGAAAAAATCAAATATCCTTGTCAACTGTGGTATAATCACAGCCATTTCATACTCTTTGTCATTTAGATATTATTTCCCCCTGATGCTTTCCTGAAAGCTCCTGCGATCAGCTACAGGTCAGAATGTTCATCTCCGATACAGGACTCCCTCTGAGACTCATGGAAAAGAGTATGACAGGTTCTCTGGTTAAAGACTTCTGATGATATTGCTTAAATAACTTTAAGACCATACACTTGACTCAGTGAAGATCTCCAGAAGCCTGGTGGAGAAATTGATGGGGTCATGAGACTGCTAATCCAAGATCCAGCAAGACTGGAATTGATTACATGGCACTAAATGAACTGATGAAAATTGATTATAATTTTATAGCCTTTTAGAGCATTGCTGGTTCTTTAATGTTCTAGTTTCTGAATTTAAGAAATCTCTTTCTCTTAATCTAACTGTAACTTACAACAATTTAGTAGATTATACTTTTGTAAACAGAAATGAAGCATTTATCTTTTTTTCCCTGCCTAATCTCTCCAGAATTTTGAAATTCTTACTGAATACTCTTATTTTCATGATGATATAGTTATTAGCAAAAGTCCAGTAAGAATCTGTTCACCTTATAACAGGACATAATTGGAAAATTTGGTTATATTATCAAGGTTTTTACTGGAATATCATATTTTGGAAGTGTACCTAAGATCAGTTATGACCAGCAATTTTAAGGAAGTAAGGTTGATTATTATGGAGACAATGCTTACAAAGCACTGTGAGAAATGGGAAAGTTCTTCTTCAAAGATTGTAAAAAGTCACAATTTCTTAATACAAGATTGCTATCCACTATTTTTTTTGTGTGTGTGTGTGTTCCAAATCAGTTGTCCTAGCTTGCTCCGGCATGCCTGGACAGAACTAGACAAGCCCCAGCCCATAGTATATGCCATTCCTTATTTGGAGATGCTTCCTTAACTATCCTTGGCAACTTCCTTTTCTTTCTTTGTCTGTTCCCCTTACCTAATTAAGAAAGTTTTAAACTAATAGCCAACTCGGTAAAGTGTAAAATATGAGGTCCTATTCCAGCCAATGGTAACTGGACACAGCAGTAGGGTAGACACATCAGGTTATAAGTAACTCTGTCTCCTTTGTTCGGTGTGCTCTTGTGGATGGACAGCTATTGAGTAGCACCCTTTCTGCAGAAAGTAAAACTCGCCTTGCTAAGAGATCATTTGTTCCCATGTTAATTCTTTTTGGGGTGGGGGGGTTAACCAGAAACTTCATTCCCAACAGCACTCTGAGAAAAGTCAGCCTGATACTTACATTACAGGGTTCACAGCCTTACAGGTTAGTAAAGAAGGTTATTTCCTGGTAGTCCCAGGAATTTAGGGATTTTTGGGGGCCTCAAGAAGAGAGGAATTCACACAAAGCTATAAGGACTGCAGTTGAAATTTGATAGTATGTTCTTAGCTTGGCTTTTAGACTGAATAAGGCCTTTAAAAGTCAAATCTGAGATTCTGTATGAAAACTTCCAGCAAAGAAACTTGAAAGTACCTATGTGGTCATCTCCTGTTCTTGTTGCACTTACATAAATAATCAAGCAAAATCTAACAAAACTATACTTAATTTTAAAGCAAGAATAGTCTTACTTTGATTATGATAAAAAATGATGGTTACTACAGAGAGAAATTTTATGTTTCAATGGAAAACTGAAACTTGGCCGGGCATGGTAGCACATGCCTATAATTCCAGCACTTTGGGAGGCCAGGAGTTCAAGATCAGCCTGGGCAACATGTTGAAACCCCATCTCTACCAAAAATATAAAAATTAGATGGGCACGATGATATGTGCCTGTAGTCCCAGCCAATCAGGAGGCTGAGGAGGGAGGATCACTTGCACCAAGGAGGTAGAGGTTACAGTGAGCTGAGATTGTTGCACCTTTGCACTCCAGCCTGGGCGACAGAGCCAGACCCTGTCTCGAAAAAAAATTTTTTTAAGGAAAGCTATAGCTATTGTGGGTTATCAGATTCTAGTCTTGTTTCTTGTGTTTGGGCTATTTTTACCTCTTTGTAAACTGGATCCTGCCATCTGATGAATTTTGTCCCACAATGATACTTGTGGAATAAGAAGCCAAGTATTGTCTCTCCTACTAATGTATCTATTGTCAGTTAATCTGAAGGTCTCCAACCCTGAAACAAAGTTAGAAGAGAAAGGTTTTGCTCCCTAAAATGCATAACCAAACTGTGGTACATTCATGCAATGGAATACTATTTAGCCATAGAAAGGAACAAGCTATCAACTCACACAAAAACATGAGTGAATCTTGTATGCACATTGCTAAGTGGAAGAAGACAGTCTGAGGAGAATACACACAGTGTGACCTCATTTAATGAGACACTGCAGAAGGCAAACTACACAGATGGGAAACCATTGGCTCCATGGGGTGGGGGTTTGAAGCATTCCATATGATACTTTAATAGTGGGATACCTACCACAATGCATCGGTCAAAATACGCAGAATTTTACAACCAAATGGGTAAATCAAACTATTCAAATTAAATAAAATTACTCAGGATGTGGAGTATCCCAGGACAGAATACATCATGTGAAAAAGAATTTAACTATGCTACAAATTACTATGGTTTGGATGTGGTTTGTCCCTGCAAAAACTCGTGTTGAAATTTGACCCCCAATGTGGCAGTGTGGGGCGGTGAGGCCTAGTGGAAGGTGTTTGGGTCATGGGGACAGATCCCTCATGAATAGATTAATGTCCTCCATGGGGATGAGTGAGTTCTGCTCTCACAGGAATGGATTAATTAACAAGAGTCTGGGTTCCTTGGCTTCACTCTTGCTTTCGTTCTTGCTATGTGATCTCTGGTGCACCCCTTGCTCCTCTTCCACTTTCCACCATGAGGTGAAAAAGACTGAGACTCCACCAGATGCAACTGCCCAATCTCAGACATTCCAGCCACCGGTATTGTGAGCCAAAAGGACCTTTTTTACTTATAAAATACCCAGCCTCGGGTATTCTGTTACAGAAGCACAAAACAGACTAAGACACAAATGTAGGAAAAAACTCACTGAAGGTGTAGGGAAAATGGTGTTGACCTAAGTCACTTTGAAAATGAATAGAATCCGTATGCTGAAAGCAAACGAACCATACTTCATCACTGGATTCTATTTTATAAAGTTCTTTCCAACAGAAGCAATCGTGAACAATTGTAAAACCACAGTATCTGTATCTGGAATAAAACAATGATTTACATAAGTCGCAGATGGTAGGAACCAGGTCTCTCACTGTTGAAGTGGGAGGTTACAAATTAGCAAGGGGAGAAGGCTAGAATGATTCATGTGATAGTAGATCAGAGGTGGAGACATGAACGTAAACTTATGTTTAGTTTGATACAGATACACACAGTTCTACATAGAAAACTTTACAATTAGGTGTGTATAGGTAGGTTAGACACACACATATACTTCCTAGCATTGCTAATGAGGAACAAGTGCTCATTCAACCATGTGCTCATTCGGCAGCCAGATGTAAGTTTTCCTAACATTCTGACAGGAATCAGGCTCTTTGAAGAAATGTCTGATACTAGAACTGGGACAGTAAATATAGGAGTCAGGATAATCTTGAAGTATCAGAAAGTAAGTAAGTACTAAAAAAAAAAAATTAAAATACATCAAAGAAAAATAATAGCCAATAAAAACAGCTACTGATGGCCAACACAGGAATGAATTGTAGTGTTGAATAATAACTAAAGCTGAAAGTAATTATCTAGGTGTCTGTATTTGTATACACAGGTCAGTAAGAAAACGGAGTTGCATAGAAATCTCCTTTGCAAAAATAATCCAAGTAATTGATGTAGGCACTCAGCCATCAATAATGTGGAGCCAACTCCTCACTCCGTAAGTGTGGGCTCCGCACAGTGACTGACTCCAAAAGAACACATGCAGTATGGGCAAGGAGGAAAAATAACTTCACAGTGGAGAAACCTGACAAACAGTAGCTCTTCCAAATGATCCAAGTGAACATCAAAGATGACAGTTCACCTTGAGAACATGCAGTGACAATGGGGGACATTCTGCAAAATTCTTGACCAATCCTCCTCAGTACTATCAAGGTCATCATGACATGGAAAGCCTGACACACTGTCACAGCCAGGAAGAGCCCACAGGGACGTGATGACTACATGTCATGCGGGATCCTGGATGGGATCCTGGGTCAGAGTAAGACAGAACCAAGGGCATCCAAATGAAATATGAACTTTAGTTAATAATAGTCTATCAGTATTGGTTCATTAACTATGACAAATTATGTAAGATATTAATAAGCCATGTGAGACACACTGATAGAAGATGTTAATAAGAGATGAAACTAGGTTGCAGCTACATGGGAAATCTATGCATTTTTGGGGGGGGCAATTTCTGAGTAAGTAAAAAAAAGATGTAAAATAAAACTTAATTGAAAACAGTTATTTTTTTGAACACTTCCTTGTTTAATTATTTATACCACGAATTACTAGTAATTGACACTGTTAACTAGTCCTGTTTTTTTAAAATAAGAGCATTTATGACACAAAAAATTAAACAGTGCAGATTGATTAATAAATCAAAACAAATGCTCTTTACATGTTTTCTGTTAGAGTAGTCACACATATGTGTAAACTTAATTATCATATTTTTTTCTTGTGCTGTGGTTGTGTCCTGGGTTCATTCTCTAAAATGCTATTTGCCTTAGACCAGGAAAAAAAAAATAACCTTACAGACTCTGTTTCAATTCATGGCTAAATATTTTCAAAACAGTGACTTTGTAAAAATATGTTCCAATGGAAAATTGATTCATTGTGATGGGATCAGTTATTCCAAAGACTTCTTGTCTTTATTTCATGCCCATGCCTACCTTTTAGCCATAATACAACAGAATCAAATATTAGCCACTGGGAAAAAATATTCAAAGAAAGAAAGTATGTGGAAAGAACTTATGACCATGATGATTCAATGTTTTACCACAATGCTTTCTAAAACAGAAGAGTGTAAAAGGATATTTAAAGTCAATTTCCTCAGTGAGGCTTTGCAGAAAATGAGGAAACTAGAGAAACAAAAATAGCAGGACATTCTACAGTTGATTTTAGATGTTGCTATGTTTTACAGGAAAAAAATACTTTTACCTTTTAAAGAATCACAAAAAATTACTGGAAACCCAAGCTCTGGAATGTTTGCAAATTTAATTGAGCTTCTGTGTAATTATGTCTATATAGCTAGCCACAAAGTTGATGATTTTTTAAAAATCTGTGCCTTATTTGTGTAATAAAATACACAATGAATAACTAATGCTCATAGGAAAACATGTTAGACCTTGTGAAAGGAAAATCAATCTTGGGGACCCAAAATCACTAAACTAAAGGGAAAAGTCAGGCTGGGAATTGCTAAGGGCAAATCTGCCTCTCATTCTATGCAAACTCACCCATCTGCTCACCGAGAGAAATGCATATCTGATTGCCTCATTTGAAGAGAGTAATCAGCAACGCAAAAGGATGAAACCATTTGTCTCTTACCTACCTATGACCTGGAAGCCCCCTGTCTGGCCTTCCCAATTTTCTGGACTGAATCAATGTACATCTTACACATATTGATTGATGTCTCATGTCTCCCTAAAATGTATACAACCAAGCTGAGCACCTGCCACCTTGGGCCCGTGTTGTCAGGACCTCCTGAGGATGCATCACAGGCATGCATCCTCAAGCTTGGCAAAATACACTTTCTAAAAAATCCGAGAGCTGTCTCAGATTTTCAGGGTTCACACATGTAATGTAGGATGTCAATGTTTATAAAACAGACATTATTCTACCTACTATTACAAATATGCTGCCAATTAACCTTAGACTTTCTCAACAAAATAAAAAATTTTGATGAGGTACAAATAATATATTTAAACTTAAATAATGTTGCAAGTTTTAATATGGCTACTTTTCAATTTTTCAATACTATTTTTTACCACTTTAACACTGTAAGAAAAATTAGTAATTAAAACATGAATAAAAGTGTTTACAGCAGGGTGCACATGTTTCCTCTAGCCTCTGCCCATCCCCAGCTTTCATCCCAACTGTCCTGATGGTGGCTCTAAGCATTGCTCCTTTCTCTGTATCAAGATCTCTCCCCAGAAACAAACCCAAATCTTACCATATGCTATGGCACGCTGTGATGATGAACAGCGACGAGCAGCCAAAGCCTCAAGGTAGGGAGGTTTTTGTAAAACAAGACTTGTAGAATGTAACATGTGAAAGTAAAGCCCATAGCAGAGCTCCCTCCTCAGCACATGGGGAGCAGACAGGAAGCTTTTGCCTCACCTTCCTCAATGGCCTGCAGCCACATCTCCCTAGGTCAGTCTTAAGGACAACGAAACTCTGGTCTTCAAGGTGGACACATTACTAGGTGCTCCAAAGCCATGGTGACCCACTCTCAGGTGGGTCCCGAGGAGAACAAAGCTCTGGTTCTAATCCTAACCCAAACCCTGTCCCAAGACTTTGACCTTGAACCTAAACCCTGATCCCTACCCTGGTCCCTAATTCTGACCCTTACTTTCACCCTGACTTTGATCTTGACCCTGACCATGACCCCACCTCAAACCATACTTCTGACCCTGAGTCTGAGCATAATCCCTGTTATTATGTTTACGATCTATCTCTAGTCTTACCCTCTAGTGGTAAATAGCTGTACCCAAATGCACTTCTAAATTATTTAACTTCGTTTCCTTGAATTCTCTAAGGACATCCTAAAGGAAATGTCATTATGTATTTTGTAGTCCCTCTGAGTGGCATGGCTTCAGATAAGTTCTAATAGTTTGCAAGACATAAAAGGTTTGGAGAGTGACAGCACTGGGTTGTTTGGGATTCATGTTGGCATTCACGATAATCATTGGTGCTGTTCTCCAAATATTTTCAGTTCACTTTTTATGAATGCATTCTGACTGTTCTATCCCACCTACTTAAATTTTCACATGGCCACATGACTGTTTTTTTTTTTTTCTTTGCCAATGGAGGTGAGAAAAAAATAACATGTGGCTTTTTCAGGAGAAATTTCCAAGAAACAGAGTTCTATTCCACATGCTTTTTTCTCTTTTCTATAGCAATGGGGATCTTATTGATGGTCCCTCCTTCCGTCTGGATTCCTGTTAGGATGATACAGCACAGAGCTACCTCTCACCTGACCCATGATGAGATGTATATAAATGAGGAAGAAGATTTTTGAGCCACTGAAATTTGGAGGTTGTCTGTCACCACAGTTTAACCTAGCTCCCATTGACTGATGCAGGGCTGAAGAATGAGTCCAAACTGGATCTGGACAAGACATGTGGAGAGCACTCCAGGTTGAGTAAAATTCAAGTGTTGTCTCAAGATAACAGTGAGCACAATGTCATTGGGTGGGTGTGGGATAAATAAGGTATATCAGGTGAGAATAATGAGAAACTCAACTTTAAAAGACGGTGCTGATTTGGACTGTGGAGAGATTCAAATGCCCTGCTTAGCATTTGAGATTGTGACGGTTGAACAAACTAATTAAAAGCCCTAAATGAAGACTTGGGATAAATATCTGAGGGTGTCTAATATCCCAATTTTTCATCCTAGAATCGGCAGAGTCCTTGACCCCATTCTCCTGAGACTTCCAAAAGGAAAAAGACCTACATTTCTTCAACAACCCACATTGAGAGACTTTGCTGCACTTTTGACCTGTGGCTAACACTCCTCACCTTTCATTCTGTCATCAGCATTTTGGGGAAACACCTTTAACTCTCTATGATTTACAGGTTATTAAGTGGCCCTTGTAATTCCCTCCAGAGGTGGAAAAGACTAATGATGATGGTGTCTGAGCTCACAGCAGCAAGCAGGTATGTGTGCTCAGCAGTCACGTGGCTCATCTGCTAGGAGCTTACTAAATACGATATTCTACAACATTGCTTAACACAAGGGGAGACGCTCCTGACTCAGAGGGTTTAATTGCTTGCCTACTTCTTTTTCTGCCCTCTTGGGCTCCTAAAATGAAAAGAACCCTGGGGTGATAAAATGAGTCAAAGAGGTGCCAGCCATATCACAGCAAAATAGATTCCTAAAAAATCCCTGATCTAAGATGACAGCCTTGGCTGGATAAGTTTGAATGTGCTGATAGTGGACATGGGAGAGCGAAGGTGGTTGAAATGTTCATATTAAAGAATTTCCACCCAGATTGCAAGAAAAGAGAGAGGAATGGAGATGGCAGCATGAGTCCCTACAATAAAAGCAGATGTTTTGAGATCATTTATATTTGTTCTGACAAAAATTAAAGACACAAACCAAAGTTTAGCCTGAGGCTAAAATTAATTGGGCAATAAGCCAGAGGCACATATGACATAGACAGATTTAAACATTTCTCCCTTATATTAATACAAACACTAAACTTACAAATAAATTGATTCCAAATAAAACAAATATTCAAAAAATTTGATGAATAAACACTGGGGTCTACAGTAGTATTTGAAGGAGATCTCACAAATAGGTTTGGTTTTTGAAGGTTAGAACTGACGGTCTAGAGAATTCATTTCATTCCAGAGAGAGAAAGGAGGAATTTCTTGGGTTCCTTCAGGAATGAGTCTGGCTTTGCCTCATCTTTGTTTGAACTATGGATACGGCAGAAGAAAATTGATGATTTCACCGATTTAAGGTGCAAAAAGTCACTGGATTCTCTAAGAAGCCTGGGATTCTTCTGCTGGAAAAATAAGTTTGTTGAGAAAAAACGAGTTGAGGAGGCTGTTACTGAAGTGAAGCAGAATTGTTTTTATATAATCTGCTCATTACCTACTCTGTAGTGTGGATAAAAATTATTCAAGCAAAAGGTCCTCTTACTGTTCCTGGAATGCAGTGGATAGAGAACAGATTAGTTTTTTTCCCTCAGAACACAACCACTAGAAACATTCTACCTCAGATGAGATATTGCCTAATTATTTTCAAAAGACAGTGAAAAATGATGGATGTAAATGTTTGCTACAAAATAAATACATTCTAGAAACAGAAGCATCTGGGTCACAGTTATATTAGAGCTACCTGTGTTCCCCTGTCACTGAGATTAAAGCAAAAGTGTCCAATACAATCGTTCACAGCATGGGAGAGGGGAAAGTGAAAGATGGAAAGGCCAGTCATAAAAGGATCAGAATTTCAGTCCATAAGGAAGTGGCTTTGTGCATTGTCTGTTGCTATGTGCAAGGGGAAGGCTGGGGCAAGAAAACATGCAGTAACAAGGGCTCCTTTGTCCATCTCACCTCTCTAGATACCAGGTTGCAGACATGTTGCATTTTAATTGAAAGGTTGATATAATTTTTTTTAAAGAACACTTGCAGTGTTTGAAGTGACAAAGGCTGCTGTGACAAAAAAGCAGGGAAAGGGATTTTTTTAAAAAAGCAAACAACAACAACAAAAACCCCACAAAAAAGCAAACAACAAACAAGCAAAAAACAAAGAAGGAAGTCAGCTGTGACTACTTCCAGGAAGGGACTCAAAGAGGCAATTGGAAATTTTATTCGCTTTGCAACTGTAGGTTTTCCAGCCTGATTCCTTTCTAAAGTATATTACTTTCTTTTTGGTTCATGAAGTTATCCCTTTCTGTTTTCTGGAACAGCTATGTATTTTCTTTATCTATCATCTATCTACCTGCCTATCATCTATCTATTTACTATCTATCTTTTCTACCTTTCACTATCAAGAGCTTGGGTCAGGCAGGATAGAATTGCAGTGTATGTTCACTCTACCATTTAAAACAAGAGCTCTCGTAGGCATTCTCCTTCATATCACAAACTTGAGCTTTCTAAGACAGGGTGTGGCAAACTACTATGCATGGGCCATGTCTGACGCAGTCTGCATTTGTAAGTAAAGTTGTACTGGGACACAGCCACATACATGTGTTATATGACATCTCTGGCTGTTTTCATGGTACAATGGAAGAGCTAAATCATTAACAGAGAGACCATATGGCTTGGAAAACTTAAAGTGTTTAACATTTAGCCTTTTGCAGAAAATATTTTCTGACTCTTGTTTTAAAAGATCTTTGTTTAGAATGCTACCTATTGCCTTCTGGATAGAATCACAACTCTTTGCCACAATACACACAGCTTGAACCCTGCTTCTATATCCAGCCTCATCTATTATTTCCGCTTCTCCTTATTTTCCTCGTGGCCATGCTGATGGATTGTCAGCTTCCCAGATGTGCAAGACTCTCTCGTCCCTTCCTGACATTCTCATGCTCTCCCTCTGCCTCTAGAGAACTTCCTGTCCCATCTCTCATGACAAATCCCTTCTTCAGCCCCTTTGCTCCTTCCTTAAGGATACCCATTTGGCTCTATTTTGGGTGACATGCTCCTTCTGCATCTCCCAGAGCCATCCTGTGTCTGTCAGCTACTGCATTTCTTTGCATCTCTGTGTCATATATCACCAAATCTGTCTAAGCTTTCATGAGTCACTGCATGACTCCACCAGCATTGTCCCCACTAACCACCAGGCTTAGACATTTGTCCAGTATGCTCAGGGTTGTGGGGTAGTAGCAGTAACCAGCCAGGGAACATCATCTCTTACATCAGAATCAAATCTGTAGATCTCTGCCATTCATAAGTATTTGGAGTTTAAAATTAGCATAAAGATTTTCCTTAAAATAAGAACAAATGGCTTGAATAGGCTTTTGAAATGTATGATTTTTCCTCTGGTTCATTTCAGTGTTCAGTATTCAGACATGAATCTAAACACGACTCTGCTCTTAGTAGTTGTGCGACCCTGGGAAAGTCGCTCAATCTCCCTGCACTAAATTGTCTTGTGTGAATAATGAGAAGAGAGTTGTTATTTGTATTTAGTGAATAATAACAAACAAAAGGCATTTAGCTTTCTGGAACCTGGCATGTAGTAGATCCTCATGAAATACCAGCTCTGTTGATAAAACTAGACAAAAGGGAGCTTTCAAAGTCAACAACAACATCACACAGTGAAGGACATAGATAAGAAGCTGCTGCTGCAGCCTGGAGCTCCTGGGGGCCCATTTTGTCTGTGATTTAGCAGGAATGCACTACCTTTCTATGAGGAGACATTGCCCACAGAAACCAAGGCCATTCTTTGAAGACAAACATGTTTTAATAGTGTTTACATTGTGTAATTGTATAATATAAATGATAATTATTAATAACGTAAAATTGTTTACATTATTATATTATGACTATTGTACAGACCTTTACACCTAGATATTCTGAAGTTGGTGGTCTGTGAGTGGCATTGAGTGATGACTAACACACTCTGACCTGGGATAGAACAACACGTGCCCCTGCAGTTTGCTGAATTTCAGGGCATCACCACCTTTTTTCAAGAGTGTGTTTTCCTATCCTCTAGAGTTTTGCCCACTTAAGCAATGGTTTTGCTGTAATAAAGAATTACACTATTTATCAAAATGTTACTTTGGAGAATAAAGTTTTCTTAAACTATCAGGCCCATAGCTAATGCCAATGGCTCCAAGGATGAGAAGGTAAAAAAGCCTTTTTTGGGGGGGGGGGGGGCAAGAGAAAAAATCACATTTCAAACTGTCTCGTGCTAGTCACTGGAAAATTAGAAGTGAACACACTCCCCTCCCAGCTCAATCACAGCTACTAAATAACCAAGATCTCCTGCAGGTGCCTTGGCTTTGTGAGCCTGGAGTTGCTGGCTGGTACTGGGCAGCAGGCAGCAGAGCTGATCCCATTTCTCCATGCTTTCCCCATGCTGTGGGGGACACAGGCACATTGAATAACCTGAGTCCTGGCCTGGTGCTGGCTGGGAAGCTATTTGATGTCAGGCTCATAGTGGACTTCTGAGTTGAAAAGAGAGTATGGGTCACCCAGCCCCACTTACTCATTTTACAAAGAATGAAAATGGGGCTCTATTCCAGACATGAGAGTACACATTGTAAGACTGTGCAAGCTTGCTGCACTTGTATCCGCTCAGCACACACTTACTGAGTGCCGAGTGTCTCTAGCAGAGAGGGGCTCTAGTCCCCGGGGTCCCACCCTCCACAGACAACAGCAGCACTTCGAGGGACAGAGGTGCACAGAACAATGTGGGGGCCCTTCTGTTGGAGAGGCAGCTAGGGAGGGTCCTTAGAAGAAGTGACAGCTGAGCTGTTCTCTGAAGGGTGAAGCTGAATTACTTGAAGTTTAGGACAAAGGAGTGTTTGGGGAAGTGGAGCCTATAAGCCAAAAGCATAATGACTTGTCCAGAGAAGTGTAACAAGTTCCATATTGCTTCTATGCCAAATGTGAACAGGAATCAACAAAGGAAAGAGCAGGATCCCAGAGCCAGGGCCTTGGATTTCACCCGCTGGCAATGGGAATGTTCACTGGGAATTTTGGGGGTCAAAACATGAAAGTGTTTTCTCTTAGCTCCAATTCTCTCTGTCTCTTTCTGTCCCTCTCTCTCTCCCTTATCTTTAATTTTTGTATTATCCTAAGAAAACACAGATGTGTCAGACATGGGGATTAGCAGCTTGCCTCTTTCTGGATGACTTCAGGGGAGCACTTTGGCCTATGTGAGCTTATTTACAATAATTCAGGAATCTTGCCAAAAAAAAGTCATGGTAGCAGAGGTTAGAAAATCTCCTAGTATTTCTTCTGATACTTTGAATTCATGATTAATATGTTTAATCTTCATCTTCTGAAAGGTCACCAGGTGCACAGTGAGACCATAAAGGGGTTCTGTTTCTGTGGTTTGTGTCTTCAACAGTCGGTGGTTTTGCAGCAACAGCATTGCATGTTGGTTTTAGGCTGATGATGCTCAACAGTGGACAATTCTCTTCACCTGCCTGGGCCCCACTGCCCACCCTTCCATACAGTGCAGGGTCACAGCTGAACTCTCTGAGACACGTTGCAGGATCTCAGCTTCTGAACTGTCAAGTGTCTTCTAGGTGAAGGCTTAGTCTCATAGCCTTTGTGGCTTCCTCCAGGTAACACTTGGTTTTCTGACCTAACCCTGGTATTTGTGTGACACAAATGTGAATGTGCTCCCTGTGGCAGCGCTGAGGAAGGATTCAGTCATCACAGATGCCGAAAGGCAAACGCAGTGTGCTTTTTTCCATCATCTCCAGTCCTGTATTATTTTTACACATCAGCCCATTTGAAAAAGAAAACAAAAAAGCCTCCTGTTAGAATTAAATCCCTTCTGGAGATAATGGGTATTTTTAAAATCTTTAATTTTGTTTATAGTCACATTTGCTCCCAGTGCCGGCCAGGATCCACTAGAGGGCAGACACACCTGTGTGTATTTGTGTGGTGCTGGCTGAGTGGTAACAAGAACAGTGCCTGCCAGGATCCACTAGGGGGCAGAGACACTGGCGTGTACGGTGGTGCTTGCTGAGTGGTAATAAGAACAGTGCCTGCCAGCATCCACTAGAGGGCAGACACACCCGCATGTATTTGTGTGGCACTTGCCAAGTGGTAACAACAGTGCCTGCCAGCATCCACTAGAAGGCAGACACAACCCTGTGTATTTGTGCAGCGCTTGCTGAGTCGCAATAAGAACAGCGCCTGCCAGCATCCACTAGAGGGCAGACACACCCGCATGTATTTGTGTGGTGCTTGCTGAGTGGTAATAAGAACAGTGCCTGCCAGGATCCACTAGGGGGCAGAGACAACCCTGTCTATTTGTGCAGCACTTTCTGAGTGGTAATAAGAACAGTGCCTTCCAGCATCCACTAGAGGGCAGACACACCCGCGTGTATTTGTGTGGTGCTTGCTGAATGGTAATAAGAACAGTACCCGCCAGCATCCACTAGAGGGCAGACACACCCGTGTGTATTTGTGTGGCGCCTGCTGAGTGGTAATAAGAACAGTACCCGCCAGCATCCACTAGAGGGCAGATACACCCACGTGTATTTGTGTGGCCCTTGCTGAGTGGTAATAAGAACAGTGCTTTCCAGCATCCACTAGAGGGCAGATACACCCGGGTGTATTTGTGTGGTGCCTGCTGAGTGGTAATAAGAACAGTGCTTTCCAGCATCCACTAGAGGGCAGACACACCCACGTGTATTTGTGTGACACTTGCTGAGTGGTAATAAAAACAGACACCCTGCCCTCCTGGAGCCAACCTCCAGTGCCCAGGCCAGTGGCACCAAGTAAGAAAAGCTCAGTTTCCATATCTGCATCAGCTACACAGTGCTCTCACACAGGAGGCATCAGCCAGTTTTCTCAGTTAAAGAGACAGAAGCAAAGTGTGTTCTCACTACTTTTTCTATGTACCATGTTATCTAATGTTTTAACTTAATTGAATGAATAAACTCCCTATGCAACTGGACACATGCATGGAAAATTCACAAACACAAAAACACAAAATAGAGTATTTTGCCAAGAGAAAATTTCTTTGATATGTAAATTTCACTTTTTTCTACCTTTTGGTGATTTTAATGTAATGAAATTGAGAAGTCTGTGCATCTAAAAGACTTTTTAAAGAGCATGGTATTTCTCCATTTTGAAAAAAATGGTAAAATATCTTCTACTATAGATAAAAGTTAATTGGCTGAGAGTAATAAACAGAAGATTTAAAAATGACTTTTACCCCCGGTATTTTGTCAAGGGCTACAGTGAATTACACACCCTGGCTTGGGTTTGCACACTACGTGCTGGAAGCCAGCAGTCATGCAGGCCATGCTCTCCCACACTTAGAAAAAAAGCCCATGAGAAAGAGCTCCATCAAGTTCACACAGAATGACCTCAGCAAGACCTGGAAAATGCTCAGTTCCACAAAATACCTGTGTCCAAATCATTTCAGCGCACAGCTCTGGCATCAGGTTCCTGTGAGGACAGACCCCAAGATGGATTTCTGGTTGGAGGCTGCTGCCAGAGGAGACAATGTGACCACAGATGGCTCATGCTGCTCCCATGCTGCAGGAACCAGTGACTTGGGAGTCCTGCTCACTGTCCTGTTGGGGAACTGCAGAGATTCACCCCAGCTGGGTGGACTCTGCTGTGTCTCCTGTCAAGAAGCTCCTCAGCTTACCTTGGTTTTTCCTTTTTAAAATTCTCTGATGTTTTCCTCTCCAGTGGGGGCTGCATCTCACCTTAGAAGAAAAGATTTTCCAGCCGGGTGCTGTGGCTCATGCCTGTAATCCCATCACTTTGGGAGGCCAAGGCAGGCAGATCACAAGGTCAGGAGATTGAGACCATCCTGGCTAACATGGTGAAACCCTGTCTCTACTAAAAATATAAAAAATTAGCCATGTGTGGTGGTGGGCACCTGTAGTCCCAGCTACTCTGGAGGCTGAGGCAGGAGAATGGCGTGAACCTGGGAGGCAGAGCTTGCAGTGAGCCAAGATCGAGCCACTGCACTCCAGCCTGGGCAACAAAGCGAGACTCCATATCAAAAAAAAAAAAAAAAAAAAAAAAAAAGAAAGAAAGAAAGAAAGAAAAGAAAAAGAAAAGCAAAAAGAAAAGATTTTCCAACTAGGGGCTGTCTTGGTAGCTGGTCCAGAAGAAGGTTTCCTCTCTCTGGAGTGAGGTCCAGCCAAGTAACTCCAGCAAGAACTCTCACTGAGTGGGGCTGCATCTGCCCTGTTCTCCTCCCATCCTCATGCAGACTGTGGAAACCCATTCATGCCCTATGTAAAGTCCTGCATCTTGGACTATAAAATGGCAAAAACCGAATTTAAAATAGATGATTATATTGACTCTATAAAGAAAAGAAAATTCTGAGGTAGACAATTGGTAAGCAAGCAATTATGTGTAACTTGTTAGAACACTAGGGTGTTTATTTGTCTCACTGATTATTTTCTGTTTAACAGGAGGGAGCCAGAGGGAGAGAAAAGTGGCTGGGAATTGAGAGGCATAAGATCACCTCAGTCCAAACAATTCCATGTAAATGATGATGTGAGGTGGGCTACTGGCAAAAGTCCCTGGAAATCCTCACAATCTCAGCTTTTAACTTCTGTAAAATATTATGTCATTTATGATCTCTTTAACAGATAACTTTTTTTCTAATTATAAAAGTGTATAATCTCTTTGGAGGATCTTTGGTAAATATAAAATGAGTTGGCCAGGCGCGGTGGCTCACGCCTGTAATCCCAGCACTTTGGGAGGCCGAGATGGGCGGATCATGAGGTCAGGAGATGGAGACCATCCTGGCTAACACGGTGAAACCCCATCTCTACTAAAAATACAAAAAAATTAGCCGGGCGAGGTGGGGGGCGCCTGTAGACCCGGCTACTCGGGAGGCTGAGGCAGGAGAATGGCGTGAACGTGGGAGGCGGAGCTTTCAGTGAGCCCGGATCGCACCACTGCACTCCAGCCTGGGTGACAGAGCAAGATCCGTCTCAAAAAAAAAAAATATATATATATATATATAATGAGTTATAAAAGAAACAAAAATTACTCATAATTTTATCACTCTAATTTTGAAAATTATATTACTGCATTTTTAAATAAATGTAGAAATTTTAGATTGTACTATATATTATTGTATCTGTTTTTCATTCAATATTAGATTATAAATGTTTTACATGGCATAAACTATATATGTAAATCAGCTATTTCCACACCTGGATGCATGATTTAACCCTCCTTATACTGTTAGCCATTTAAATGATTTCTACTTTATCCTATGAATAACACTTCAACCACTCATTATTCTTATATATAGCTCATTCAGTCACTCATAATCTTGTTGAGCATTTATTTATAATTTAATTGCCTATTTCCTGAGTGGATTGTGGTTATATGTTTATATGCTTATTCCAAATACAGTGCTAAGATTAGCATTAGAGACAGGAAAATATTTACGGGTTTTGAAACTAGAAGGAGCCAAACAAATCCATGATCCAGCTTCGCATACTCTCACCCACCCTTAGTTCTCTTACACAGAAAGTGAACACAATGCTGTTTTTCTTGTGGCATCACTGTGAAGTTAAAGGAGACACCGACTGTACTTGCAGCATTACACGGACAGCGGGAGGCTGGGCCCCCACCACCTCTAAGGATAATCACAAGTGGATGCCCCATGATCCTACTCTCAGGATGTTCATATGCCATATGCCCTGTGAGTGTCACTTACCCAGTGAACACATATTTGTTGATTATAAATTCTTTACATGTTCACAAATCTGTTTTTTAAAAAAGGTACAATTATGAAATTAAAAGTTAACTAAAGGGGGATGTTTTCATTATCTCTGAAATTTAACCCCCCAAATCTAGATTGTAAAGCAAGGAAATGTGTTATGGCCCGACACTTGCCATCAATACTTTTTCGATGTTAGTGGGCAGGGGAGGGTAGTGGAAGAGAAGGAATCAGAGCTCTGATGGGTGCACATTGTCTTCCCTACAAATCCATTTCTTGTCCGGCCTTCCTTCCTCAGTGGGGCTGCTCTATCCTTTTACACACATTTGAACTGCTCCCCTGTGGGCTATTCTCATTTGCTTTACTTCCTAAATTCCATGGGACCCACATTTAAGAGGAGAGGGGAACCACTCTGGAACTGGAGGAAGTTCACCTTACGTGATATGACTGCCTCCTTCCTCTACAGTGAATGGTCTCTGGTGTCCCTGGGTGTTCAGTTTCTTTCCAATCGTGTGTTACTGACTGTTCAGGTGGCAAATGGCCCATGACCTTTATGGTATTAAAGAGAAAAAAAATAAAAAGCTGTGTTTGTTTTAACTTTTTATTTTAGCTTTGGGGGTACATGGGAGGGTTTGTTATATAGGTAAACACATCTCACAGGGGTTTGTTGTACATGTTATTTCATCATCCAGGTATTAAGCCCAGTACCCAATAGTTATCTTTTCTGCTCCTCTCCCTCAAGTAGACCCCAGTGTCTGTTTCCTTCTTTGTGTTCACAAGTTCTTTTTATTTTTTTAATTTTTATTTTTTAAATTTATTATTATTATACTTTAAGTTGTAGGGTACATGTGCATAACGTGCAGGTTTGTTACATATGTACACTTGTGCCATGTTGGTGTGCTGCACCCATCAACTCGTCATTTACATCAGGTATAACTCCCAATGCAATCCCTCCCCCCTCCCCCCTCCCCATGATAGGCCCCGGTGTGTGATGTTCCCCTTCCCAAGTCCAAGTGATCTCATTGTTCAGTTCCCACCTATGAGTGAGAACATGC
Organism: Chlorocebus sabaeus; assembly: GCF_047675955.1. Classification (NCBI taxonomy): domain Eukaryota; kingdom Metazoa; phylum Chordata; class Mammalia; order Primates; family Cercopithecidae; genus Chlorocebus; species Chlorocebus sabaeus. The sequence goes on along the minus strand of NC_132911.1, from coordinate 149,191,507 downwards.
GGTGTTTGGTTTTCTGTTCTTGTGATAGTTTGCTAAGAATGATGGTTTCCAGCTGCATCCATGTCCCTACAAAGGACACAAACTCATCCTTTTTTATGGCTGCATAGTATTCCATGGTGTATATGTGCCACATTTTCTTAATCCAATCTGTCACTGATGGACATTTGGGTTGATTCCAAGTCTTTGCTATTGTGAATAGTGCTGCAATAAACATATGTGTGCATGTGTCTTTATAGCAGCATAATTTATAATCCTTTGGGTATATACCCAGTAATGGGATGGCTGGGTCATATGGTACATCTAGTTCTAGATCCTTGAGGAATTGCCATACTGTTTTCCATAATGGTTGAACTAGTTTACAATCCCACCAACAGTGTAAAAGTGTTCCTATTTCTCCACATCCTCTCCAGCACCTGTTGTTTCCTGACTTTTGAATGATCGCCATTCTAACTGGTGTGAGATGGTATCTCATTGTGGTTTTGATTTGCATTTCTCTGATGGCCAGTGATGATGAGTATTTTTTCATGTGTCTGTTGGCTGTATGAATGTCTTCTTTTGAGGACTGTCTGTTCATATCCTTTGCCCACTTTTGGATGGGGTTGTTTGTTTTTTTCTTGTAAATTTGTTTGAGTTCTTTGTAGGTTCTGGATATTAGCCCTTTGTCAGATGAGTAGATTGCAAAAATTTTCTCCCATTCTGTAGGTTGCCTGTTCACTCTGATGGTAGTTTCTTTTGCTGTGCAGAAGCTCTTTAGTTTAATGAGATCCCATTTGTCAATTTTGGCTTTTGCTGCTGTTGCTTTTGGTGTTTTAGACATGAAGTCTTTGCCCATGCCTATGTCCTGAATGGTACTATCTAGGTTTTCCTCTAGGATTTTTATGGTATTAGGTCTAACATTTAAGTTTCTAATCCATCTTGAATTAATTTTCGTATAAGTAGTAAGGAAAGGATCCAGTTTCAGCTTTCTACTTATGGCTAGCCAATTTTCCCAGCACCATTTATTAAATAGGGAATCCTTTCCCCATTTCTTGTTTCTCTCAGGTTTGTCAAAGATCAGATGGCTGCAGATTTGTGGTATTATTTCTGAGGACTCTGTTCTGTTCCATTGGTCTATATCTCTGTTTTGGTACCAGTACCATGCTGTTTTGGTTACTGTAGCCTTGTAGTATAGTTTGAAGTCAGGTAGCGTGATGCCTCCAGCTTTGTTCTTTTGACTTAGGATTGTCTTGGAGATGCAGGCTCTTTTTTGGTTCCATATGAACTTTAAAGCAGTTTTTTCCAATTCTGTGAAGAAACTCATTGGTAGCTTGATGGGGATGGCATTGAATCTATAAATTACCTTGGGCAGTATGGCCATTTTCACGATATTGATTCTTCCTATCCATGAGCATGGTATGTTCTTCCATTTGTTTGTGTCCTCTTTTATTTCACTGAGCAGTGGTTTGTAGTTCTCCTTGAAGAGGTCCTTTACATCCCTTGTAAGTTGCATTCCTAGGTATTTTATTCTCTTTGAAGCAATTGTGAATGGAAGTTCATTCCTGATTTGGCTCTCTGTTTGTCTGTTACTGGTGTATAAGAATGCTTGTGATTTTTGCACATTAATTTTGTATCCTGAGACTTTGTTGAAGTTGCTTATCAGTTTAAGGAGATTTTGGGCTGAGACAATAGGGTTTTCTAAATATACAATCATGTCATCTGCAAACAGGGACAATTTGACTTCTTCTTTTCCTAACTGAATCCCCTTGATTTCTTTCTCTTGCCTAATTGCCCTAGCCAGAACTTCCAACACGATGTTGAATAGGAGTGGTGAGAGAGGGCATCCCTGTCTTGTGCCAGTTTTCAAAGGGAATTTTTCCAGTTTTTGCCCATTCAGTATGATATTGGCTGTGGGTTTGTCATAAATAGCTCTTATTATTTTGAGGTACGTTCCATCAATACCGAATTTATTGAGCGTTTTTAGCATGAAGGGCTGTTGAATTTTGTCAAAAGCCTTTTCTGCATCTATTGAGATAATCATGTGGTTCTTGTCTTTGGTTCTGTTTATATGCTAGATTATGTTTATTGATTTGCGAATGTTGAACCAGCCTTGCATCCCAGGGATGAAGCCCACTTGATCATGGTGGATAAGCTTTTTGATGTGTTGCTGAATCCGGTTTGCCAGTATTTTATTGAGGATTTTTGCATCGATGTTCATCAGGGATATTGGTCTAAAATTCTCTTTTTTTGTTGTGTCTCTGCCAGGCTTTGGTATCAGGATGATGTTGGCCTCATAAAAAGAGTTAGGGAGGATTCCCTCTTTTTCTATTGATTGGAATAGTTTCAGAAGGAATGGTACCAACTCCTCCTTGTACCTCTGGTAGAATTCAGCTGTGAATCCATCTGGTCCTGGACTTTTTTTGGTTGGTAGGCTATTAATTATTGCCTCAATTTCAGAGCCTGCTATTGGTCTATTCAGGGATTCAACTTCTTCCTGGTTTAGTCTTGGAAGAGTGTAAGTGTCCGGGAAATTATCCATTTCTTCTAGATTTTCCAGTTTATTTGCATAGAGGTGTTTATAGTATTCTCTGATGGTAGTTTGTATTTCTGTGGGGTCGGTGGTGATATCCCCTTTATCATTTTTAATTGCGTAGATTTGATTCTTCTCTCTTTTCTTCTTTATTAGTCTTGCTAGCAGTCTGTCAATTTTGTTGATCTTTTCAAAAAACCAACTCCTGGATTCATTGATTTTTTGGAGGGTTTTTTGTGTCTCTATCTCCTTCAGTTCTGCTCTGATCTTAGTTATTTCTTGCGTTCTGCTAGCTTTCGAATGTGTTTGCTCTTGCTTCTCTAATTCTTTTAGTTGCGATGTTAGAGTGTCAATTTTAGATCTTTCCTGCTTTCTCTTGTGGGCATTTAGTGCTATAAATTTCCCTCTATACACTGCTTTAAATGTGTCCCAGAGATTCTGGTATGTTGTATCTTTGTTCTCATTGGTTTCAAAGAACATCTTTATTTCTGCCTTCATTTCGTTATGTACCCAGTAGTCATTCAGGAGCAGGTTGTTCAGTTTCCATGTAGTTGAGCGGTTTTGATTGAGTTTCTTAGTCCTGAGTTCTAGTTTGATTGCACTGTGGTCTGAGAGACAGTTTGTTATAATTTCTGTTCTTGTACATTTGCTGAGGAGTGCTTTACTTCCAATTACGTGGTCAATTTTGGAGTAAGTACGATGTGGTGCTGAGAAGAATGTATATTCTGTTGATTTGGGGTGGAGAGTTCTATAGATGTCTATTAGGTCTGCTTGCTGCAGAGATGAGTTCAATTCCTGGATATCCTTGTTAACTTTCTGTCTCGTTGATCTGTCTAATGTTGACAGTGGAGTGTTGAAGTCTCCCATTATTATTGTATGGGAGTCTAAGTCTCTTTGTAAGTCTCTAAGGACTTGCTTTATGAATCTGGGTGCTCCTGTATTGGGTGCATATATATTTAGGATAGTTAGCTCTTCCTGTTGAATTGATCCCTTTACCATTATGTAATGGCTCTTTGTCTCTTTTGATCTTTGATGGTTTAAAGTCTGTTTTATCAGAGACTAGTATTGCAACCCCCGCTTTTTTGTGTTCTCCATTTGCTTGGTAAATCTTCCTCCATCCCTTTATTTTGAGCCTATGTATGTCTCTGCATGTGAGATGGGTCTCCTGAATACAGCAGACTGATGGGTCTTGACTCTTTATCCAGTTTGCCAGTCTGTGTCTTTTAATTGGAGCATTTAGTCCATTTACATTTAAGGTTAAGATTGTTATGTGTGAACTTGATCCTGCCATTATGATATTAACTGGTTATTTTGCTCGTTAGTTGATGCAGTTTCTTCCTAGCCTCGATGGTCTTTACATTTTGGCATGTTTTTGCAATGGCTGGTCCTGGTTGTTCCTTTCCATGTTTAGTGCTTCCTTCAGGGTCTCTTGTAAGGCAGGCATAGTGGTGACAAAATCTCTAAGCATTTGCTTATCTGTAAAGGATTTTATTTCTCCTTCACTTATGAAACTTAGTTTGGCTGGATATGAAATTCTGGGTTTAAAATTATTTTCTTTAAGAATGTTGAATATTGGCCCCCACTTTCTTCTGGCTTGGAGAGTTTCTGCCGAGAGATCTGCTGTTAGTCTGATGGGCTTCCCTTTGTGGGTAACCCGACCTTTCTCTCTGGCTGCCCTTAAGATTTTTTCCTTCATTTCAACTTTGGTGAATCTGGCAATTCTGTGTCTTGGAGTTGCTCTTCTCGAGGAGTATCTTTGTGGCGTTCTCTGTATTTCCTGGATTTGAATGTTGGCCTGCCCTACTAGGTTGGGGAAGTTCTCCTGGATGATATCCTGAAGAGTGTTTTCCAACTTGGTTCCATTTTCCCCCTCACTTTCAGGCACCCCAATCAGACGTAGATTTGGTCTTTTTACATAATCCCATACTTCTTGTAGGCTTTGTTCATTTCTTTTTCTTCTTTTTTCTTTTGGTTTCTCTTCTCGATTCATTTCATTCATTTGATCCTCAATCGCTGATACTGTTTCTTCCAGTTGATTGAGTCGGTTACTGAAGCTTGTGCATTTGTCACGTATTTCTCGTGTCATGGTTTTCATCTCTTTCATTTCGTTTATGATCTTCTCTGCATTACTTACTCTAGCCATCAATTCTTCCACTTTTTTTTCAAGATTTTTAGTTTCTTTGCTCTGGGTACGTAATTCCTCCTTTAGCTCTGAGAAATTTGATGGACTGAAGCCTTCTTCTCTCATCTCGTCAAAGTCATTCTCCATCCAGCCTTGATCCGTTGCTGGCGATGAGCTGCGCTCCTTTGCCGGGGGAGATGCGCTCTTATTTTTTGAATTTCCAGCTTTTCTGCCCTGCTTTTTCCCCATCTTTGTGGTTTTATCTGCCTCTGGTCTTTGAAAATGGTGATGTACTGATGGGGTTTTGGTGTAGGTGTCCTTCCTGTTTGATAGTTTTCCTTCTAACAGTCAGGACCCTCAGCTGTAGGTCTGTTGGAGATTGCTTGAGGTCCACTCCAGACCCTGTTTGCCTGGGTATCAGCAGCAGAGGCTGCAGAAATAGAATATTTCTGAACAGCGAGTGTACCTGTCTGATTCTTGCTTTGGAAGCTTCCTCTCAGTGGTGTACTCCACCCTGTGAGGTGTGGGGTGTCAGATTGCCCCTAGTGGGGGATGTCTCCCTGTTAGGCTACTCAGGGGTCAGGGACCCACTTGAGCAGGGAGTCTGTCCCTTCTCAGATCTCAACCTCCGTGTTGGGAGATCCACTGCTCTCTTCAAAGCTGTCAGACAGAGTCGTTTGCATCTGCAGAGGTTTCTGCTTCGTTTGTTATTGTTTACTGTGCCCTGTCCCCAGAGGTGGAGTCTACAGAGACAGGCAGGTTTCCTTGAGCTGCTGTGAGCTCCACCCAGTTCGAGCTTCCCAGTAGCTTTGTTTACCTACTTAAGCCTCAGCAATGGCGGGCGCCCCTCCCCCAGCCTCACTGCTGCCTTGCCGGTAGGTCACAGACTGCTGTGCTAGCAATGAGGGAGGCTCCGTGGGTGTGGGACCCTCCCGGCCAGGTGTGGGATATGATCTCCTGGTGTGCCTGTTTGCTTAAAGCACAGTATTGGGGTGGGAGTTACCCGATTTTCCAGGTGTTGTGTGTCTCAGTTCCCCTGGCTAGGAAAAGGGATTCCCTTCCCCCTTGAGCTTCCCAGGTGAGGCAATGCCTCGCCCTGCTTCAGCTCTCGCTGGTCGGGCTGCAGCAGCTGACCAGCACCGATCCTCCGGCACTCCCAAGTGAGATGAACCCAGTACCTCAGTTGAAAATGCAGAAATCACCGGTCTTCTGTGTCGCTTGCGCTGGGAGTTGGAGACTGGAGCTGTTCCTATTCCTGTTCACAAGTTCTTATCATTTAGCTCCCACTTATAAGTGAGAACATGCAGTATTTGGTTTTCTGTTCCTGAGTTACTTTGCTAAGGATAATACCCTTCAGCTTCATCTATATTAATGCAAAAGACTTAATCTTGTCCTTTTGTATGGCTGCATAGTATTCCATGGTATATATGTAGCACATTTTCTTCATCCAATCCGTGATTGATGGGCATTTGGGTTGATTCTATGCCTTTGCTATTGTGAATAGTGCTGCAAGGAACATTTGCATGCATGTATCTTCATGGTAGAATTATTTATATTCTTCTGGGTATATACCCAGTGATGGGTTTGTTAGGTCGAATGGTAGTTCTGCTTTTAGCTCTTTGAGGAATCACCATACTGTTTTCCACCATGGTTGAACTAACTTACACTCCCACCAACAGTGTATAAGTGTTCACTTTTCTCTGTAACCTTGCCAGCATCTGTTATTTTTTTACTTTTTAGTAATAGCCATTCTGATTGGTGTGAGATGGTGCCTCACTGTGGTTTTGATGAGCATTTCTCTAGTGATCAATGATCTAGAGATTTTTTTCCATATGCTTGTTTGCCATGCTTGTGTTTTATTTATTTATTTATTTATTTATTTATTTATTTATTCTTTTTGAGACAGAGTCTTGCTCTGTCACCCAGGCTGGAGTGCACTGGCACTATCTCCACTCACTGCAAGCTCTGCCTCCTGGGTTCACGCCATTCTCCTGCCTCAGCCTCCCAAGTGGCTGGGACTACAGGTGCCTGCCACCACGCCCGGCTAATTTTTGGTATTTTTAGTAGAGATGGGGTTTCACCGTGTTAGCCAGGATGGTCTCGATCTCCTGTCCTCTTGATCCACCCGCCTTGGCGTCCCAAAGTGCTGGGATTCAGCCTCAATCTTCAGCACATAGCTAACCAGTTACCCCAGCATCATTTATTGAATAGGGACTCTTTTCCCCATTGCTTGTTTTTGTCAGAAAAGCTGTGTTTCTAAGGCTTTGCCCAACATACTTTTAACTTTTGACCACATCTTTTCCCCAGTCAATAGGCTCCAGGAAATGCGACAGGATTCTTGGAAATAAAGAGCTGACCCGGCCGGGCGCAGTGGCTCATGCCTGTAATCCCAGCACTTTGGGAGGCTGAGGCGGGTGGATCATGAGGTCAGGAGACTGAGACCATCCTGTGAATGGTGAAACCCCATCTCTACTAAAAATACAAAAAATTAGCCGGGCGTGGTGGCGGGCGCCTGTAGTCCTAGCTACTCGGGAGGCTGAGGTGGTAGAATGGCATGAACCCGGGAGGCAGAGCTTGCAGTGAGCCAAGATTGCGCCACTGCACTCCAGCCTGGGCCACAGGCGAGACTTCATTTCAAAAAAAAAAAAAGAAAAAAAGAAAAAAAAAAAAGGAGAGACAACAAGGTGAACACAGCCAACCTACCACATAATAAGTAAACAAAATGTGTATCTTTCATTCAATATTAAACAATGATAGACTGAGTATGTAAGCATGTTACCATCACAAGTATGAAAGTGCCTAACTATGACTTAAACTGTAGAGCCTCAGATTTTAGATCTGGAAGAGCCATGGGTTTTAATCCATGCTGGGAGAGGCTCAAGGTTACTCTGGAGAAACACGCAGTTTGGGGAGGCTGGAGACTGAGGGGTGGGCTCGCATTCCCCAGCTCCTTCAATGAGTCTCATCTGTTTTATAAATCAGTTTTTGGAAAATGATTCAAACAAGTCAACCCAATTCCCTATTATTTGGTCAAAGCCATCAGCCCTCAGGCCTCTTGCCACTGCAGCTGTGGGCTCCCACTCTCCTCCTGCTCTCCTGCTCAGGTTGGGGCAGCCAAAGACCTTCTCTTGCTGGGGAGAGAGGTTAGGGAGGGACCATTTTTTGATTACTTGAGGGTGTGGTTCAGTTGTAAACAGTGTAAGTTTTAGAATTTGTGTTATTGTGATGGTGATGACCAACTGCAAAATATTTCCCATTTGCCTTGCAATAACAAGAGCATGTATTTTACGCAATTGAATTTTTTGGATCCTACTTATTTACTTACTTTACGTTATTAAGAATATTGACATTTGAGCAGAGAAGAGTTCTAATTTTGCATCAGAGTCAAAAGTGAAAATGAAAGGAACTGACCCATGAAGGAACAGGTATGAGCTGTTTACTTCACTCCTGCCCGTCCTGGTTGATGTTCAGCTCTGGCCCTGCATCCCACTTTCAAATGTGGTGGATGCCTCACCTAGGAAAGGCCATCCCCACGCTGGCTCCCTCTGCTCACCCAACTGTAGTTACTTCTCTTAATCCCCCATGAATGCTGTTTTCTAAGTTGGGTGTTTCCTGTAATAAAAAGATATTGTTGCACCACTTATTGAGGACTTTTTGGATGCCATGCTAAGCATTTCATAGTCACGAGCTCATTGTACAAACTACCCTTTATAACACTCCTATGAATTTATATTCCCATACGAATTGATCTGAGGAAGTGGCATGCTGGAGAGATTAAGTAATTAAATGACAGCATACAGTTAATTACTGAAAGGATTTGGGTTTGGACCTGGATCTGTGATTCAAACACTCATGTCTATAATCACAAGTGTTGCCATATCATTTGCATCAGGATTTAGAATCTCTGCTGGCAGGCCTGGGAAGGCACATCGTAACCAATAAGAGGTAAATGCCACATTTAGTTCTGCACACAGTGCAGAACCACTGCACTGCCTCTCAGAGAATGCCAGGCGCTCCTGTGTTTGTCTCAATGTCTCCAGCTTGAATTGCTTCACCCCTGGCTCTTGGCAATGCTGCTCCTCTCTCCTGCATGGATCACCTGTTCCTGGAATTCCTTTCTCCCATTTCTTAGGCTGCCACTTTACTGTAGCTTCCTGATCTAAAGTAAAACTTTGATGCTGTGCATGTCCCAAAATGCCTGTGCACTATTCTCACACTGGGTTGACGGTTTAGTTGGGTTTAAAATACGTTTATTTCTCTCAGAATGTGAAGGCCAAATTTCATTTTCTTATTATATCTAGAACTTCAGTGAAAAATTTCAGTGCTATTTTCGTTCTTGATTCTTTGCAGGTGATCTTTTCCTTTCACCTCTCTGGAAGCTTTTCAGATCTTTATCTCTGATGTTATCATATTTCACAATAATGTGCTTTAGTGTAGAAGAACTTTGAAATTCATTTTGAGGGGAACTCAGATCTTTTAAATCTGAAAATTCATAAACTTTATTTCTGGAAAATGTTCTTGATTTTTTTTTTTTTTTGAGACGGAGTCTGGCTCTGTCGCCCAGGCTGGAGTGCAGTGGCCGGATCTCAGCTCACTGCAAGCTCCGCCTCCTGGGTTTACGCCATTCTCCTGCCTCAGCCTCCCGAGTAGCTGGGACTACAGGCGCCCACCACCTCGCCCGGCTAGTTTTTTGTATTTTTTAGTAGAGATGGGGTTTCACCGTGTTAGCCAGGATGGTCTCGATCTCCTGACCTCGTGATCCGCCCATCTCGGCCTCCCAAAGTGCTGGGATTACAGGCTTGAGCCACCGCGCCTGGCCTGTTCTTGATTTTTGAGTTATAATTCACATAATACATTTTACCCATGTAAAGTGTTCAATTTAGCACTTTCTGGAAGTAGCACAGACTTCACCACTATTTAATTCTAACATATTTTCAGCACCCAAGAAAGAAACTGCATTTTCCATTTTTTCCTCCTCCAACCTCTGGCAATCATTCCTTTTTGAGGCTGAGTAATATTCCACTGTGTGGAAATACTTCATGTTATTTATTCACTCATCAGTTGGTGGACGTTTGGGTTGTTTCTACTTTTGGCTATTATGGATAATGCTGCTCTACAAGTTTTTGTGTGGACGTATGTTGTTAATTCTCTTCAGTATGAAGACTTGAATAGAACTGATGGATCAAAGAGTAATTCTATGTCTCACTTTTTGAGGAACTGCCAGACTGTTTTCCAAAGCAGCTGTACCATTTAAATCCCATTGATTTCTTTTCTGACATTTTTATTCTTTCCGTCTGCTTTTATTTTTTTCTTTTTGTGAAATTCTATTTTAAACTCTGAAGATGAATCAGGAAAATCAACGCAGCTTCTTCAACAAATGAATTACAAGAAAATGATATATAGGAGATACAGGGGAAATGTATAAATTATATAGACTTAAAAACACATCAGCTAATCACAATGTATGAATTTTATTTGGGAATATAGACAGAACAGAATCGACTATGTGTTTCTGGTGGTTCTGAAAGGTTATTGATATACAGGGGTTTGTTATATTCATGTTTATTTATATATATGTTTAAAATTCTCCATATAAGGGTTTTTAAAATTCCATTGGAAGCCTCATGTTTTAAAATGTACTCAGAATTTGTTTTAATCAGGGATGTTAAGACCTGCAGACATGGAAGTGACTGTCCCATGGAAATATGTTCATACTCACAGATCCCTAGAAATAGGAGGCACAGGGAAGCCCCAGGCAGAGGCAGGAGAGGGGAAGGCATGGGCAGGAGACTCTGCTGTGATCTCTGTGGGACAGCAAGGGCAGGCAGGGCAGGCAGGCTTAGGCTGTCCAGCGTTAATAGCTTCAGCAGGCTCTGGGGCATAGGGGCCATTTCTAGTTGCCTAGTACCTCACCCTGTGGTGATTAAGGAAGGGCAGTATTGTCTTCTACAGTATCAGAGCCAGATAAAGTAAGTGGTTAGAAGTATGGGTTCTGAATTGGTAGTTTAATTGTCTGGCCTTGGGAAAGGCAATCCTTTCCCAGTAAACACCAGATGCTAGAGCATTGAGAAAACAGAAAATAAGAAAATATAATGAATGCATTCTGTGTGCACAGATGGAGTCTTCCTTTGCTTTCCCAAAGGAAGAGTCCACAGGAGCCTGGCACTCTTGGACCTGAGGAAACCCTGAAAACGTTGGTATCTGCAGATCCTCTCCAAAAAGAGGTCGCCAATCTCCTAAGACTGCAAGCCTGACCCTAGCATTCTGGGAGCCAAGAGGGTGAAAGAGTCTGCGGATCTCCCTGCTCAGTAAATTGGCTTTCACTAAATACTGTCTTTGCATAAGCAGCATTATCCAGTGTCCTGGAGCCTTAGAAAAGTTATGTTTCAATGTCTGAAGAAAATAAATTGTTTCTTTTTCCGATGTCAGGGAGGAGCATTTGACTGCTAGTGTGGACTGAGGGATCTTAGGATCACAGTCTTCCCAATGTGCTTTGAACCGACCCTCTGTGTCTGCCTCACTATCTCCTCTGCTTACCTAGACACTTGGGAACCCTAACACAAGCACTTCTAGGAGTCTGTGGTGTGACTCAGCTGCCTCTGTAGGCATCTCTTGGGGTTAAACATTTTCCACTCTGCTAAGTCAGTGCCATCTATTCTTCTGCTTCATCTTCAGAAGACCCTGAGCCCTTCTTCACCCTCCTTGCCCCACCCTCCACACCAAGTCCATGGTGCCCTTGAGGCTATAGGGTTGCTGCCATAGGATTTTTGTATTGAGTGCTCTCATTCCAAGCAACTGTGAGAGATTTCTACAGCAGGGCCTCCGGGTTCCTGTCAAATTAAATTGTAGTTGAGTGTTGGGTGCTATTCAAGAAGAATCCCCCTTTCTCCTTCCTAACAGAGCCCTGAATTATTCAGTCACATGGTTTGAAACATGGGGTGGGTCCTGGTTTACTTAACCTTACCAGCACTGACTCACTCTGTGTCACAGTTATTGGTTCCAAGGTGGGTGCATAACTGAGGCTCATGCCAGGTGCCACACAGCACTCCCTCAGACCCCCTAAAGGACTTGGGGATGGGCAAGGGCCTGAGTTGTTCCAATTAGAGTCAAAATCAAGTTGTGCTAGGTTGTTAGGAACAAGAGTGTGCTTGTTCATGCTCCCTCTTTGGTGAAGAATGCAACCTCAGAAATTGTTCCTGGAGATTTTGCCACACGCAGAATTATTCTGACTTCACTGAAGGCAGAGCAGAAGATTGGGAAGAGACTGAGTTCTGGTAGCATCCATGAGCTTCTGTGCTCAGATTCACCCTGAAGCCTGGCCTGCTTCTGAACTACCCACCTGAGTCAATACATTCCCTTGTATTTAAAGTCAAATTGAGCTGGATTTTTAGTTACTTGCACCTGCAGGTGTTCTGTGATGCTGGTACTGTGAGTTTGCATCTGAGAATATTTACAGTGTTGCTCTCATGGTTGAGTCAATCATTTCAAGGATGTTCTGAGGGTAAAAAGAATGATCAATTGTGAAGCAGTGAATTGTGCTGCCAGGCACAATTCATTGGACAATAGAAAGCCTCATTTCCTGGACAGTAGAAATGACCATTGTTCATAAATTACATATCTCGTTTCTGTCTCAACCTCTTATTTTTTCATATGCAAAGGAGGTAAGGCAATCCAAATAAGTCCAGCAGCTAATATGCCTCTCAGGCATGATCCAAAACAGAATTGAATTATGTAAGCCGTGTTAAAATTCATCATCATCATTCATATTTCTGAATATTTAAATTAGAAATTCTGAAAAAGTAGTTTGTTTCAGAGGTAGTTTGGATGTATGTAGGTATTTTTTCAGGATCAAAAGTTTATTTTTTATTATCTAATTGAGTTTAATTTACATATAAAATTTAGTTATTTTAAGTGTACAAATCAATGCATTTTGATAAATATACATACAGTCATGTACACGATACTACCATTAAAATACATTTCATTACCCCCAAAATTCCCTTGCATGCTGCTGTAGTCAGTGACCCCTGCCCCACACCACAGCTCCCAGCAGTTGCTTCCTTTCACTCTAGTTTTGTCTGTCTTAGAATATGATACAGGCCACATGCAATGATACAAGTCTGTAATCCTAGCACTAGATTGACAAGGGGGGAATCACTTGAGCCCAGGAATTTGAGACAAGCCTGGGCAACATAGCAAAACCCCATCTCTAAAAAAAAAAAATACACACACACAAATTAGCCAGGTGTGGTGGCACACCCCTGTGGTCCCAGCTACTCAGGAGGCTGAAGAATCACCTGAGCCTGGGAGGTCAAGGCTATGGTGATCTGTGATCACATCACTGCACTCCAGCCTTGGTGATAGAGTGAGATGTTGTCTCAAAAAAAAAAAAAAAAATTTGATATAAATGGAATCATATAAGAATATTCTCTTATACCTAGTTTCTTTCATGTATTCTAATGCCTTTGGGATATGTCCATGTGGTTTCCAGTGTATATGTCATTCTTATGTTGGGCAGTAACCATTGTAGGAATATATTACAGTTTATCTATTCTTCAGTGATAGGCTATTTTAAAAATATTTGACTATTAAGAAGAAAGTTGTTATGAATACTTATATTCAGGCCTTTGTGTCAACAGATTTTCATTTCTCTTGGTTGAAAACATAGGAGGAATTTTTTTTTTAAGTTATGGATTTTTAAATGATTGTCAGTTGTCAGTTACTTTAAAAAAATGTAAATTCTTAAATTTAAAAGTTTAGGATGTCTGACTACCCTGACAAAAACAAGCAATGAGGAAAGGATTTCCTATTTAATAAATGGTGTTGGGAAAACTGGCTAGCCATATGCAGAAAACTGAAACTAGATCCCTTCCTTACACATTATACAAAAATTAACTCAAGATGGATTAAAGACTTAAACGTAAGACCTAAACCCATAAAAACCCTAGAAGAAAACCTAGGCAATATCATTCAGGACATAGGTATGGCCAAAGACTTCATGACTAAAACGCCAAAAGCAACGGCAACAAAAGCCAAAATTTACAAATAGGATTTAACTGAACTAAAGAGCTTCTGCACAGCAAAAGAAACTCTCATCAGAGTGAACAGGCAACCTACAGAATGGGAGAAAATGTTTGCAATCTATCCATCTGACAAAGGGCTAATATCCAGAATCTACAAGGAACTTAAACAAATTTACAAGGAAAAAAAAACCATCAAGAAGTGGGTGAAGGATATGAACAGACACTTCTCAAAAGAAGGCTTTTATGTGGCCAAAAAACATATGAACAAAAGCTCATCATTACTGGTCATTAGAGAAATGCAAATCAAAACCACAGTGAGATACCAACTCATGCCAGTTAAAATGGCAATCTTTAAAAAGTCAGGAAACAACAGATGCTGGAGAGGATGTGGAGAAATAGGAACGCTTTTACACTGTTGGTGAGAGTGTAAATTAGTTCAACCATTGTGGAAGACAGTGTGGCAATTCCTCAAGGATCTGGAACCAGAAATACCATTTGACCCAGCAATCCCATTACTCGGTATATTCCCAAAGGATTATAAATCATTCTACTATAAAGATACATGCACACGTATGTTTACTGCAGCACTATTCACAATAGCAAAGACTGGGAACCAACCCAAATGCCCATCAATGATAGACTGAATAAAGAAAATGTGGCACATATACACCATGGAATACTATGCAGCCATAAAAAAGAATGAGTTCATGTCTTTTGCAGGGACATGGATAAGCTGGAAACCATCATTCTTGGCTAACACAGGAACAGAAAAGCAAACACCGCATGTTCTCACTCATGAGTGGGAGTTGAACAATGAGAACACATGGACACAGGGAGGGGAACATCACACACGGGGGCCTGTTGCAGGGTCAGGGCCTAGGGGAAGGATGGCTTTAGGAGAAATACCTAACATAGATGACGGGTTGACAGGTGCAGCAAACCACCATGGCACGTGTATACCTGTGTAACAAACCTGCACGTTCTGCTCATGTATCCCAGAATTTAAAGTATATATAAAAAAAAAAAAAGTCACAGGATGTTTGTGATAGGTCTATTACACTGATGTTGACATCACACATGGTTGACTATGTGGAGACTCCAAGTGAAATTTCTTGCGGTTCTCAGTGTCAGGAAAATATGTATTTCTGGATAAAAACTCAAAAATTTTAGAAGAACATCCAAGTTTCATAGTCTAGAGCTCTAGCACTGGAATCTTTTCCAAATTTAAGGATTAATGATTTACCTAAATCTAAAAATAGTAGATTGCAGATGTATTTAAAGAGTGTGCTTAGGTAGTATGTTTATATATTAAGATTAAAATCATCTTCTAAAGTTTATTAATTCTAATATAACCTTTATTGTTTCATGTAGACATATCTTTCTGATTCCCAGGATAATTTAAACAATTAATTCAAAGCAACTATTAACTTAGATCTAGATTGGGTATCTATTTATGCATTTGAAGCTTTTGATATGTATTTCAAATCAGAAATGTGTGCTGCTCATGGAAAGTTGTGACTTAGAGCTTCAGGTAAGTTTTTTTCATGTGAACATACTGCTTCCAATTGTTGTTATGCCCAGAGCAGACAATTAATAAATACCCTTGGAACTGAATGAGTGAATTAACTGCAAATATCACAATACATCTTCTTAGTGGGCATGATAATTAGACATATTTAGTCCTTGCTGTGACCTAAGAAAGGAATTCTTTTCATTAAATGTTTAATATCTCACCCTGTTCATACAGCTGGAGTTACTGATTCAGTTTGATGTGAATTCAGTCTTATAATAAAAGACCCATCATTATAACCTGCACTTATGCTTCCTATAGTATTGGAACTTCCAACTGGTAGGCAAAATAGATATGCTTCATATTCTGAAAAACCACAAGAAATCTCTCTTTATTCATAATAAACACAGAAATAGGTATTCTATTAAACTGAACAATAGAACTCACTGGGCATGACTGCATAAACTATATCACAAATTGTCTGAGTGTCTGGAAAGGTCAGTGGGCCATTTCGCTCCACGCTGTGCCACAGGCCAAACAGGAGGACTGTCAGTGACTCACTGCCTGGGTCACCCAGGGCAAGTGGTGTTACCCCGAACGTCAAGCTTAACCCAAATCCTTAATCCGTAAATCTAACCCTTAACCCCACACCGGCCAAATCACAACCCCAACCCCAACTCCAAGTCTAGCGCCAGCCATAACCTTAACCTCTAACCCTAACCACTAACCCTTAAACCTAACCCCTACCCAAAACCATTCACCAATGCTAACTTTAACCCCATACCCTACCCCTACCCCTAACCTCAAACCCAACCCTAACCCCTAAACCCTAACCCCAATTCTAACCCCAACGCTAACCTTAGCCCTAATCCTTACTCCTAACCCTAACTTCAACTTAACCCCAACCTCAACCCTAACCCTAACCCTAGCCCAAGCCCTAGTCCTAACCCTAGCCCTAGCCCTAACCCGAACTCGAACCCGAACCCGATCCCCAACCCTAAACTAACCCTAACCCTAACCCCTAACCCTAACCCTAACCCCGACCCCGGACCCTGACCCGAACGCCGGACCCTGACCCGAACGACGGACCCTGACCCGAACCCCGGACCCTGACCCGAACCCCAAACCTGAACCCGAACCCGAACCCTAATCCGAACCCGAACCCTAACCCGAACCCGAACCCTAACTCACCCCCCAACCCACTCCCCCCTTCCGGGGCTTCTCCGGCCCCACCCATACCCTGGCCACAGTGCCCTGGGCCCTGTGGTTCCCGGCTTCCGAGGGCGGGCTGACCCAGGGCTCCTCCCGCGTGAAGGGGTGGAGCTTGTGGGCCTTTATAAGGGCCGCTGGCCGGCTGGGCCGGCCTCCTGGCTGGACCAGCGCGTCGTGCACAGGCCGACCGAGGGGCTCGGGAGCCCGCCGGCCTCTCTCTGCCCGTGTCTGTCCGCGGAATTCCGGCCAGGTCTCCCCGCGATGGCTCTCCCGACACCTGGAGACGGCGCCCTCCCGGCGGAAGCCCGAGGACGAGGACGGTGAAGGAGACTCGTTTGGACCCCGAGCCAGAGGGAGGCCCTGCGAGCCTGCTTTGAGCGGAACCCGTACCCGGGCATCGCCACCAGGGAAGAGCTGGCGCGGGCCATCGGCATTCCGGAGCCCAGGGTCCAGATTTGGTTTCAGAACGAGAGATCACGCCAGCTGAGGCAGCACCGGCGGGAATCTCGGCCCTGGCCCGGGAAACGCGGCCCGCAAGCAGGCAGGCGAAAGCGGACCGCCGTCACCCGGTCCCAGACCGCCCTGCTCCTGCGAGCCTTCCAACAGGATCGCTTTCCGGGCATCGCCACCCGGGAAGAGCTGGCCAGAGAGACGGGCCTCCCGGAGTCCCGGATTCAGATTTGGTTTCAGAACCGGAGGGCCAGGCACCCAGGCCAGGGTGCCGGGGCAGCGGCGCACGCAGGCGGCCTGTGCGACGCGGCCCCCGGCGGGTGTCTCCCCGCCCCCTCGCCGGTGGCCTTCGCCCACACCGGGGCGTGGGGAACGGGGCTTCCCGCACCCCACGTGCCCTGCGCGCCCTGGACTCTCCCACGCGGGGCTTTCGTGAGCCAGGGAGCAGGGGCCGTCGCCCCGCTACAGCCCAGCCAGGCTGCGCAGGCAGCAGGGATCTCCCAACCTGCCCCGGCACGCGGGGATCGGGATTTTGCCTACGCTGCCCTGGCTCCTCCGGAAGGGGCGCTCTCCCACCCTCAGACTCCCCGGGGGTGGCCTCCGCGCCCGAGCCAATGCCGGGGGGGACCAGGACCCGCAGCGCCACGGCCTGCCGGGCCCTTGCTCGGTGGGACAGCCTGGGCCCGCCGGAGCTGAGCCGCAGGACCAGGGTGTGCTTGCGCCTCCCACGTCCCAGGGGAGTCCGTGGTGGGGCTGGGGCCAGGGCGCGGCGGCGGCGGCGGCGAGAGACTCCACACCGAGGAGAACCGAGCATCCCGGGGATCCCAGAGCCGGCCCAGGTTCCAGGACGGGGCTGTCTACCGCGCATGCGCGGGTGTGCGGACAGCCGCCTGGGCTCCGGGAGCAGCCCTGGGAAAGCTCTCATGCGTTTCCACCACCCGACCCCCGCTTTATCCCCCGGACGGCTTAGGGTCCCCACGCCGCCTGGGGACCCTGGCCGGCGGGCTCCCGTGCCCCTCAGTCGGCCTGTGCACGACGCGCAGGTTCAGCCAGGAGGCCGGCCCAGCCGGCCAGCGGCCCTTATAAAGGCCCACAAGCTCCACCCCTTCAGGAACGCGGGAGGAGCCCTGGGTCAGCCCGCCCTCGGAAGCCGGGAACCACAGGGCCCAGGGCTCTGTGGCCTGGGTATGGGTGGGGCCGGAGAAGCCCCGGAGGGGGGAGGGGGGAGGGGGGAGGGGGGAGGGGGTGGGCGGAGGGTGACGGGGGCGGGGAGCGGGCTTCGGGGGCTGGCTCTCTCCGCCTCTCCAGGAATTCTGCGGGGACTGGAAGCCGCTCTTGGGCCTCGCACGCGTCTTCATCAGGGAGAAGCCAGCCCGGAAGGGTGGAGTGGAGTGTGGGACTGAACCTCCATGAGAGTCTTGAGCTTTCTGGGCCCTCTCTCCATGAAGGAGGCCGTGCCCGTGGGTGTCGCCGTTGCCGTGATAGTCTCACACACGCAGGTGTGTGGATCGCGTTCACTTCCACGCAGAACACCAGAGCGAAACCCAGGAGCAAAGCCGCATCCCGGGCGTCATGGCCTGAGGATGGATTCCTGCATCCTGCAACATGGGGGGAGTCTCCACTGTGGCTGCTCTGGAAACTGGCAAGGAGAGCGAGGACACGGTGCTCCTTCCTTGCTTCCCTGGAAGTTTCTGGGTCCCCGCAGAGCTCGGGAATCAAACAGTCAACATTGTCACGTTTATTTGCTTCCAGTTTCTGGACATTTTCTTGATTTCCTTTCAAATTTATTACGCATTCTGTGAATTCCTGTAACTTCTTGATGATTTTAATTGTCTGCATTAAATGTTTAAAGTAAAATTATTTTTCTGAAAAGCAGAAATATCCATAGTTGCATATATGATTGAAATATTTTACACAGATTTTCTATGGCATCTATCACCACCTCATGCGAAATTCCAAGTTTTTTCATTTGAAACACCCTTCCCATCAATAGACCATATTGTAATAATTTGTTGTACGTGATTACTTTTATACCATTAGAAAATTAATTATATATTATGTACATATTTTTGAAGTACTGCAATGCAATAAATAGTATATGGTCAGAAGTATTGTTTTCCCTAACATAAACCTAATATGAGTAAAATTATTTACCTGAATTCAGATCTTTTGGCTTCAATTGCCATTCTGTCTCATTAGCACTTCCCCAATCCATAAAAGATATCAGTTGTATTTTTTAATTCATTATTTATTGAAATGGGTTATTTTACGTTAGAATGTTTTTATGGCAATTTAGGACCTTTTCAATAAATATAGTGATCTTGAGGTCCTGGCCTCTTGTTTCTGTTTTACCACGTGAGACGGGTACTCCTCTTTCACCGTGATTGTGAGCTCCCCAGACCTTCCTGAAAGCAGACACAGGTGTTGTGCTTCCTGTACAGCTTGCAGAACCATGAGCCAATCAGACTCTTTTCTTATAAATTACCCAGTCTCAGGTTTTCTAAATAGCAATGCAAGAATAGCTTAATACAGCATATGAAAAGAAAGCAATTCATATATTTATCAGTTTGAGTCTCCAGACCTCTGCCAAGCTTCAACTCAAAGAGCAGGAAGTGAGCAACCCCCATCTACTGCTCCTGCTCATGGGAGAATTTTCAGTTTATCTTAAAACATTTCAGGTCAAAAGCCCCGTGTTTTATGCAAAAGAAGGAAGGTGTCTAAAAGAATGGGTCTGTATTTATTTTTATTTCTGAGACAGGGTCTCTTTCCCTGTCATTCTGGCTGGGGTGCAGTGGCTCACTGCAGCTTTGACATTTTGGGCTCCAGCTATTCTCCCACCTCAGCCTCCCAAGTAGCTGGGACCACAGGGGCACCCTACCACAACCGGCTAATATTTGTATTTTTGGCAGAGATGAGGTTTTGTTATGTTGAGCAGGTTGGTCTTGAACTCCTGAGCTCAAGTGATCCTCCAGTCTCTGCCTTTCAAAGTGCTGGAATTACAGGTGTAAGCCACCACACTGGGCAGATGGGTCTTAACTGATTTTAATCAGGGTACCTGAGCATGGAAGACATGCCCTCAATTTTTTTCCTAATACCATATTTGACAGTTATATAACTATGATTTTTTTATTCCTGTAATTCATAAGGATATGATAGTAAAAGACCTTGAAAACGTTTGGGAAAAAAAGTGCTATATTGTGCTTGAAACCACCTTTTACTCTGAAAGCAAGTGCCACCCAGAGACATCTGTTGAGAAGATATTTTCTTCTGCTGCATTTTAGCCAAACAGCTGAGTGTGTCTTGAAGTTGTTTTTTAATTTTTAACAGGACAAGTGTGTTTTCTAAGATCCCAAACTCAGGAGTGGCCACGGGGAAAATCACCATTGCTCACATGGAAAGCACGCACAGCAAATGCATTTCTCACCCCGAACCAGGAGTTGTTCCCCCTGGGTGCACATGGGAATCAACAGGAGGCTTTTAAAGTTACCTAAACTCAAAAGGCAATAGATAAATGAATGCAGAATCCCTGCAGTGGGACCTGGGCCACAGTGCTGTTTAAAGCTCTCTGGGTGACTATCAGGAACAACCAAGCCCCCAAACTGCTGCTTTAAATCAGCCTCTTCCGGTGAACTAGTGGCAAATGGTTTCCCGAAATGAATGGGAAGATTTGCTGCTGGGTTATGGTCTTCTGATCTTACCTGCATTACCTAATTTTCTTTGCAGAACTGGCCTCTGCTACACATTTTATTCCTGATTCAGTCCAGTTCTACTCATACCAAATGCATAGTATGTGCTAGGTGACCTTGCATTGCTGAACCCAGGGGAGAGGACTTTGCTGAATAATAATTGCATCCTAAAAAAACTCAAAATACTGGACTCAAATGATTCTCCTGCCTTGGCTTCCCAAAGAGCTGTGACTGTAAGCATGAGCCACCGTGCTTGGCCTATACCCTAAAAAATTAAAACTACCCTACTTACTAAATTGATGTAAACATGGGAAGACCTAGAAGGTCACCAAAGTGTTAGGACATAAGTAAATACCTTGGAATATTAACATCCACCTGATGATGCCCTGAGTAAACACGTCCTACTTTAAAACAATACAAAACAGTGCTATTATTCTGAAATATGAAGTTAAAATTTTGTGCAAATAGGTAATAAATTTTTATATATGTATAACATTCATGCAGAAAGACATATACAAAGAAATCACATAAAATTCAATCAGTTATTACAAAGTGAACACACATGTGTAACCTAGAAATAGAACCAGCTTCACTGATTCCCTGGCAACCACTTTCTCTCTTTTCATTCCCCCAAAGTCACTAAGATCTTAAGGGCTAACATTGTAGATCAACTTTGTTTTCTTACACATGTTTTATCACAGAAAATTTAAAACATATACAAAATAAAAGAAACAGTACAACACGCCTGTTACCCAGGCTCATCAATACCTAATAACACGCCAATTTTGTGTTATCTATACTTCAACTCATTTCTCACACAGAGAAATTGAAGGTAAAATCTTGGCTGAGCACAATGGCTTATGCCTGTGTAATCCCATTACTTTGGAATGACGAGGCAGGAAGATATTTGAGGTCAGGAGTTTGAGAGCAGCCTGGGCAGCATAGTGAGACCACAATTTTATTAAAAATTTTTTTTTAATTAATCAGGTGCGGTGGTGCACGCCTGTAGTTCCAGCTACTTGGGATGTTGACGTCGCAGGATCCCTTGATTCTGGGAGTTTGAGGCTACAGTGAGTTGTGATCGTGCCACTGCACATCAGCCTGGGTGACAGAGTGACTCTGTCTCAAAATAAATAAATAAATAAATAAATAAATAAATAAATAAATAAAGCTTCGATCTTAACTAGCTTTTTACACATAAACACAGCCATATAAACAATCCCTCTTTTAACAGTAGAAGTACCAAATTAAAAATCATTAACGTGAACCCATTTTTAACTCAGACTTTACCTCTTAATAAGTTTTTTTTTTTTTTTTTTTTTTTTGAGGTAAGATATGCACTCACTGGAAGGTCTAATCTTGGCTGGGCACGGTGGCTCAGGTATGTAACCTCATCACCTTGGGAGCCAGAGCTCAGGAGTTTGAGACCAGCCTAGGCAACATAACAAGAACTCACTGGGGCAAGATAGTGAGACCTCATCTCTACAACAATTTTCTAAAAGTTAGTTGGGCACAGTGGCACACACTTGTCATCACAGCTATTTGGGAGGCTGACTTGGGAAGATCACTGGAGTCTGGGAGGTCAAGGCTGTAGTGAGCTGTGATTGCACCGCTGCACTCCATCCAGAGGGACGAGTGAGGCTCTGTCAAAAAAAGGTCCAATCTTAACTGTACATTTTTGACACACCAACACATCCATATAAACAATCCCTCTCTTAAAAATAAAAGTATCCAATTTAACAGTTAATATACAGGGGAATTACCTAGACATTTTTTGTTTGTTTTGGTTTGGATTTTTATTGAAAGGACACACCTAGAAATGTCATTTAAAATCCAGATTTTGATAAAAATAAGCCTGAGTTTTTTATCTTTTTAAGATGAAGTTTTGCTGTGTCACCCAGCTGGAGTACAGTGGCATGATCTCAGCTCACCAAAACCTCTGCCTCCCAAGTTCAAGTGATCCTCCTGCCTCCTGAGTAGCTGGAATTACAGGCGTGAGCCACTACTTTCAGCCAATTTTTTTTTTTTTTTTTTTTTTTTTGTATTTTTAGTACAGATGGGGTTTCCTTATGTTGGGTAGGCTGGCCTCGAACTCCTGACCTAAGGTGATTCACCCGCCTTGGCCTCACAAAGTGCTGGGATTACAGGTGTGAGCCACCATGCCTGGCCAGGCCTGAGTTTTGCCTGAGCATTTCTCTTTCTAAGAAACTACAGCATATGGCAGGTACAAGGTCTCTTTTATCTAAAATAAATAGAATTTAATAAATAAAAATTTTAAAAATTTACCTGAGATTAAAGCACAAATCAAAACATGTGTGTAATGTGTTGTCTGTAGAAGTATATTTTAACAATGACATAAATTATTAATAACCAATAAATGTTATAATAATTTATTAACTAAAATGAACAAAATTCCTATTATGATATCTATGAAAATACTTTCTTAGAGTAAAATATTCTCATATCTTGAGACGGCACTGGTTAAAAACAGCAAAGATTTGCAAGTCGATGTCTTATCAAGTACTTACTTATCAAGTAAGTAGCAGATTCCTCTTCACACCTTTACAGAGTTATCCAAAAAGCAGTAATTTACACAAGAGCAGACAATTTTCCTAGCTTTCTATTGAGTTTATATGTTAATGTTGTTATAGAATTTAACTCAATTTTCTTATAAAATTACCTGACCAAATTGTATATGATATTATGATATCATAATATATCAAAATTTATTTAGATGTCAAATAAATTTTATATATCATAATATTATACAATATAACGATATTATAAGTTCCATTTACATTCAGATAATTTCACTAGTCAGTGTCTGTCAACCACTAATATCTTTTTTGGTTCCACTACTTGCACAGATAGCACAGCTGGGAAAACACAGACTCACCCAACACAGTCTCTTCCCTGCTTCTTTCTCCTCCTCAGGGAATCAGCTCATCAGTCAATCAAGTCATCTGGGACTGGAGGCTGAGTACTCCCTAACACAGAAGGTCTCATTCCTGCATGCTTTCCTCAGCAGACGGGGAGACAAGAAGGAAAACTTCTTGTTGGCTGAACATGTTTCTCCTTCCTGCCGCTTCTTAGAGCCTCAACAAGAAGTTTCTTGCTGTAGTTCTACTGGGGGCCTAGACACAGTTAAGGAGAGACTTTTTCAGGATCCTGTCATAGTGACAAGAAAACAAAGAACCAGGAGCATGTCCCAGCAAGTGTTTCAGCCAGGAAACACTTGCTGGGACATGAACTAACCCTTCTGTAGTCTGAGGGCTCTGACCAGCAGAGACAGACTCTGCTGCAGTAGGAAGGGATGAGGCCGCTGTTCTGAACCTAGAGCTCCACCACACCTTGTTCTGTCTCACTGAGGCAATTTTGAGAGGCTGCCCTGGAATATGTCTTGATGGTGGATGTTGAGAAACAATGTGGGCTTTGATGGGATTCGGGTGGTGTCTGCTGTGTGAAGACAGGAGCTGAATGTTCAGAATCTAGGCTGTTTTCCTTGTGATCAGTTGGGTTACCTGTTTGGAATCAAGTCCATTTTTACTAGGGAGGATGAATAAATTCCACAGAACAGAGTGGTGCTCCCAGGATGACTGAGGCAGGGTGAGAAAGGGGTAATGTTTTTCCACCTAGACTTTTTGCTACCTCAGGAATTAAGGGCTGATTAGGTTAGCACTGGCTCTAATCTAATCAATTCAATTTTATTGCATTTGATCTAATTATCTTCCCCATTTTTAAGGTAGGATGGGCCATTTCATTTGGTATTTATTTTTTCTTTGCATTTTTATTTCATCATATATGTGTGGATCTAATACAATCAACTATAATTTGACATTTGTTGTTTCCAAGCATTTAAGAAAGTATAATATCTATGTATACAATGTTAACACTATGTATAATAAATTCTCTTTCTGTGCAAAATATGACTGAGACAGAAATCAGAAGAAATGATTCCCCGATCTTCTTCTGATCTCTGTGCTCCCGGTTCTTTGTTTTCTTGTCACTATGACAGGATCCTGAAAAAGTCTCTCCTTAACTGTGTCTAGGCCCCCAGTAGAATTACAGCAAGAAACTTCCTGTTGAGGCTCTAAGAAGCAGCAGGAAGGAGAAACCTGTTCAGCCAATAAGAGTCAGCCACGCCCAGCCGAGGGACGTATAAAGGCAGGTCCAGCGGAATAACCCGCAGTCCGCCTTTGGAGGTGAAAGAGCGGCCTCGTTTCACTTGAGCGTCAACATGGGAAAGGGAAATGAAGACCCCGGTCTCCACTGCTCCTCCATCCAGCACCCCACTGACCAGCCCCCTTCCCCACAGATCTTTACAGAAAGGGGCCCAGATGAGAAGAAACCATTCAAAGGAAAAGGCAAGACGGCCTCCTCCCATTCCAGTGAGAAGCACATACAAAGGCAAGGTAAGGCCTTGGGCTGCTCCCATGGAGGCTGGAAGGAGAGTTGGAATCAGGGATACTGAGCCATGTGTCTTTAGTAGGGTTTTATTTTGAGATTTGGGGATGGGAAATGGCTTGGTGCCCTCAGGGGACTTTGAGAAATGTGTTCACTCGTGATGCTGGCAGAACTTCACATGAAGGACTGATCTGCAAAAACTCATCAGAGATAGACTATGGGACTCTGCCTAGGGAGAGGTGAGTCATCTAAACTTCCTTTTGCAGCAGGATCGGAGCCCAACCCAAACAAGGAGGAGAATTCTGAGGAAACCAAGCTCAAGGCCGGGAACAGCACTGCTGGATCCTGTAAGATTTGACTCTTTCCAGGCAAGAAGGGACCAGCCAGCAACTCTGGCTCCCCTGGTCAGAAAACCGGGAGCTCCTTGGCAGCCAGGGCGGTGCAGATCCTGGACACTGGAGAACAGAAGAGAGCTGGGGTTTGGTGGGAACCTGAGCTCCTGTGTGTCCAGGATGGACTAGGAATTTCAGGGTGTTCAGTTGGAGGCACTTTCTCAAACTCTCATTGTATTCACAGAACCAGAGTCCAGCTCATACCGGGAAAACTGCAGGAAAAGAAAAATCAGTTCCAAGGACAGCTGCCAAGACAGAGCAGGTAGAATCTTGGTGTTTTTTGTTGGTGGTGGTAGTGGTGGGTTTTTTTGTTTTTGGTTTGCCTCAAAAGGTAAATAATCAGGAAACTTTTATACGAGGCTTGAGCAGAAAGGGAGTTACTTGCCGACAAGTAAATTTTTGAGATCTTAGCACTCTGAGAATATTTGGGGACTCACAAGGGGTTCAACCTCACTTCATTCCAGTGCTGAGATGGTCAGGAAGGAGTGGGAGAGACAAGTGGGGTTCACCTGGGTGCACAGGGGGTTCTGGAAATGAGGGTCTGTGGGGACTGTTCTGGCGAGTCTCTCACATGCTTTCTTTGCAGGGAACTGTCCAGAAGAAGAGTGCAGCTTGACGCTGAAAAAAAAATCAAGATCCTCCACTGCTGTGCACAACAGTGAAATCCAGGAGACCTGTGATGGCCACCATGGGGGACATTCCAGGGCCCGCACTGGGCGCAGCCAGCGGCACACGTCTCGGGTCCTAGGAGTCCAAACACCGTCACTTCGAAAAAGCTTGGTGACCTCTGTGCGAGCTATGTCGGAGGCTATTTATCAAGACCTAGCCCAGGTGTGGGCACAGCAGATCCGTTCTCCACTGACCTGGGAGCAGCTCACACTGCTCACTCAGCTCCGGGGGCCTCTGTGTGCCCAGGTGCAGACCTTGTATTCCATGTCCACCCAGGCAGCTTATGTCTTCCCTGCTGAGGGCTGGCTTGTCCCAGCCACACTGCCTGGTTCTGGGGATTCAGCCCTGGATAGAGAAGCCCATCCCTGGGCGGGAGATAACTGAGCCTGTCAGTGGATCAGATGAGGCTGAGCTGGGAGCACCTTGACCCTATTCAGCAGAGGATGCATCTCTGGGAATGAGAACAAGGACCTGTTACTTCTCAGATTCTTCCAGATGACCAGCAGTGACAATTTTGGATGCACTGTGTTAATAAATGACAGAACTTGAAGAAGTCATAGGAAAGAAACTTGAGTGGCATACTCAGAATTGTGAGCCCTGCATTTTGCAGAGCACTAAGGCTATAGACAAATTTTATATTCCATGTTAGACATTTGATGCCTTTCGGATGTCTGGTGACAATCGTGCATTTCTGTATAATCAGAAAAATATTAGAATGTAATCGTGAATTTGCATATTTTAGATTGTAGAAAAGTAAATACAAAATTATATGCTTTTTTTTTTTTTTTTGAGACAGTCTTCCTATGTTACCCAGGCTGGAGTACAGTGGCACAATCCTAGCTCACTGCAACCTCCGTTTCCTGGATTCAAACAATTCGCATGCCTCAGCCTCCCAAGTAGCTGGGACTACAGGCAGGTACCACCATGTCTGGCTGAGTTTTTTTCTTGTTTTGTTAGTAGAGACAGAGTTTTGTCACATTGACCAGGTTGGCCTCGAACTCAAGTGATCCGCCAGCCTCCACCTCCCAGTGTGCTGGGATTACAGGCATGAGCCGCCTTACCAAGAAATTGCTTTTCTTTTAATTCAGAAAAGGTTGTAGGCTCTCACTCTTCCAGCCTGAACCCATGGAGTACTAATATCGACAAACCATTAATAGCATTCCCTGTGGGAAAATGTCTATACATTTTTACAGTTTGATATAAGTATAGTAAAATTAATATGCAAGCTATTTACTTTTAATATTTCTACATAAAATTTAAGTCAAGATCTATTAAATGGTAAATGATTATACTTATTTATTCACCTGCCTCATGTTTTATTTCATTTTAAATATCCTAAATTTAAATTTTATTGTATTTTATACATTTCAATTAATTGTACTGTATTGCAGGATATGGAGATTTCATCACATACTACAGCACAGCGTATTTTGTTATATTTGACATACATTCTGGTATTTTGTACTGAGATCATACAATCTTTCATTATCTAAGAGTATTAATTACTTATTTGGTTGCTTTATAATTTTCATTTTATGTAATAATGAAATAAACATTAATGTTGTTTGGAATTTTAAATTTCTTTCATATATAATTTGTATCTAATAAAGATGTGAAAAAGAGAATGTCTTATCTTCACTTCTGCATCATCCTAACCCTGACCTCCCCGCAGCCCACAGCTCTTGTCATAGTCCGGGGACAGTGTTCCATTACTACAGGAAATGGGGCCAGTTCAATGGGAATACACAGAGAGCAATTGGAGACATAGAGATTTTATCCTCCACCACTGCGATGGAAAAGAACCACAGTCATGTAAGACACAATTTTCGGGTTGACACTGCTTACGAGTTATGCTTACACTATGCTGTAGAATAACTCTGACATAAATTTATGTATATTAAATAAATGCACATACATAAATAACGTGTCTAAATAACAATGTATATATCTTAATGAAAATGAACTTTATTGCTAAAAAAGTTAACACACGGATACACACAATGGGATCATAAAATGTTGAAAAATAGAGATGGGGAGAGGAACACAGACAGAGAAAGGGAGGAACAGAGCTAGAAAAGGACAGATGGACAGAGGGACATTGGAAAGGAGAAAGTGGGGAGAGGGGGAGGAAGGGAGGTAGGGAGTGGGGAGGGAGGAAGGGAAGGACAGAGGGAGAAAGGGAGGCAGAGACACAGAGAGGAAGGCAGAGAGAAAAGCGGTCTTCTGCCTCCAGGACCAGCAGGACCTTGCACTCCGGGAAAATGTTGGGTGCCCAGTGCGGGCTGAGGGCTCGGCCCACAGCTGCGTCGGCCTGCGGGGCGCTCACAGGCCCCCCGGATCCCCAGTCTGGGTCACTTCATCCCGGAGCAATTCAGACGAATTCCGTCTCCCAAGGAATGAGCGAATTGCGCCCCACGTTGAGCCTGCAACAGAGCGCGAGGCCGATAGTCCCATCCGCACAGGAGTCGCACTCAGGCCGATGAAGCGTGGTTTCGGGTTCCACGTTCCTTTGCCCTCTGCAAGGGGGCCTGTTGCTCACGCGTCTCTGGCCCCCGAAAGAGAGACCATGTTGACTGCTTCCCGAGCTCTGTGGGGACCCAGAAACCTGCAGGGAAGCGTGGAAAAGCAGCACTGTGTCTTCGCTCTCCTTTCCAGTTTCCAAACAGGCCACAGTGGAGACTCCCCTTGTCGCAGGAAACAGGAATCCGTCCTCAGGCCGTGATGCCTCCATCCCCTGCCCAGGCTACGGGCTCTCTGGGCGGCCTCCCTTTCGCAGACGCTCCAGGCCTTCCCCGACTCTCAGCTCCGAGCTTCCAACACATCGGGCCGGCTCAGGACGGGGTGTGCTCCGAGGCGTCAGGGCCCAGGGCTCACTGCCCTGGGATCCCCTCCGGTGCCCGCCTTGCTGCGGAAACATTGTTTTGGATGCCTCGCCGCCCCTCCTGCAAGGCCCCCTCTTGCCCCACACACCCAGAGTCGCCAGGGCTGTCCCCCCCCCCCCCGCAGGCCCTTTTTCTCACAACGCCACCACTGTCCCTTGTCCCCACGAGGACCTGCCCGTGGTCAAGGGGGCGGGAAGGTTCTGCTTTGCCCCACTCTGGCTTAGAGCCCCGGCAGCCTGATCCCAGGAGAGAGGGGCTGACGGACACCCCGACACACCCCACCACCAGCACGAGCAAACCCACCCCGACACACACACACACATGGGTGAACGCGCGTGGGCACACACGGACATGCACAGACACACACACGGGCACAAATGGAGACCTGAGACGTGTTTTTTCTTGGACTGGTTGGTTGCTTTGGGGGTGCGTTTCATAGGGTCCTTCCTTTGTTGGCTTCTCCCTGTCCTCTTGCTGCGGTGAGTCCCGAGATTTGTAGAGTGCGCCCGTCCGTCTGGTGACAGCCGGGGCACAGAGCGTGTCCACGGCCCGAGTCCTGGGTCTCTCTCGTGTCCCCGGGACTGGAGTTTACACGAAGTCGGTGGCAATGGGAATCCGGGTGCACAAGGGTGGATTTCCTCGTGGTTGGCGATGGCAACGTCCTTCCGCAGGGAAAGCAGCCCACAGGTTCTGGAGCGGAGGTCTTGGCGGGCGTCTGTGGGACCCGCTACCCCTGCCCGCCCCTTCCTCCGGCTTGGAAGGTTGCGGCGGCGCTGGATGAATGAACTGAATTGCCCGGGCGTCCGGGGAGCGGGAAGACACCCGGGACGGCAGGAAACCCACGTCTGCGCCTTCGGGGTCGGGTGCCTGCCGCAGCGCCCTGGCTGGAGCCCGGCTCCTGGTGGGGCTGCAGCCAGGTGGAGGAGGTGGGATGCTGCCGCCTGGCGGTGCTGCAGCTGCGGACCCCCACGAGGACGCTTCATCTTGACGTAAATCTTTTTTATTTATTCAGCTGATCTGTATCCTTAATTTTAGGTTAGTGGTAACTCCAGAAATTTAGAGGCACAAAATATGGTTGCCCACACCGTATAATCGCATTACCACCTCCCATTACCACCACCTTTCCCCCTCCCCCACCCAAGACTAGGTCTTGCCGTGTTGCCCAGGCTGGCCACAAACCCCTGGGCTTAAGCGATTTGCCTGTCTTGACCTCTCAAAGTGCTGGGATCACAGGTGTGAGCCAACATGCCCAGCCAACCACCACCAAGTTTTGATTCAGCAGGACTGGGTCATGGAGCTAAGGACCCACAAATTTAGAAAAGTTTTTAAATATCATAACGTTTCTGTAAGGAAACAGTATTTGGTATCAAATTTTTAGACTCTTTTATAATGCTCTGTTTTTTCCACTGAGCACAGTACTAAGTAGTAACTGGAAAATCACAGCAGAAGTCATATTACATTTTTTAATACAGAGTCCTTGGCTGTTCTCTAGGCTAAACCTGATCACCTATATTGAGGGAAAAAAAGCCCCAGAGTGTGAGGAGACAGGAGATAGTAGCCAAACATCTAAATAGATGGGAGTGAATAAAGCAGATGACACAGATGAGATGTCCAAAGGTCAAGGAGAAAGCCAGATCTTAAAGTGTGGTTTGCGAAGCTATGCTCCAATGGAAATCGTTTCTGAGAAGCCCTGGTTTCTTTCTCTTGCTCTCATATAGAGACAGACATCTTCTGCCCAAGGCTCTTCAGTTCTCTAGGTCTGGGCTTCCCCTTCGGCGATCATTCTTCCAGGTTACAAAGAAAATCAAAGCCCTTTGCATGGTTTGCAAGGGGCTGGAGGACCTGGCTGCTTGCTCTTTTACTGCTTTTGAGGACATGGGGCCGTCTGTGATTTTAAAGGAACTCTATGTTAAACATTTTCTAATTTCCATTTTGAGTCTAAAATGTGTGAGAGTAGCGGAGATATTGGGATTTAGTTTAGAAATCCCGGAAACACCACATCCAGATGTCGTGTTTTCTGTTTTACAATTTCATATCCTATGAAGGTTTCAAATGTGATTCTACAGAAATTCATACTCAAAAATTTTATCAGAACACTAAGCATCTGCTCCATATAATAAAACCTAATGTTATTTTACTTCAAAACTTTAAGTTTTTTGGTATGTATTGAGGCTAATACTGTAAACATTCTGTGCCCTAATTCCTAAACTGTAATATGGTTTACTGTATCTACTTTCTACATTTAAAACATGTACTTTCCCATTGAGGAACTAGAACATTGTTGAGCATGTATTAAATTCCCATTTGTTTCCTGATTTTTAAATAGTTATCATTTTATAATTTTCTCTTGTTTAGTTTGAAGCTTACTAGGACTGTGTTATTGATATGTATGTATATATATATACACACACAAGTATATACATAACAACATATGTCATGGATATATATGTATATGTTTTACATACCTGTATATACACACTTATGTGTATATATGCATATGCACATTACATCAATTTTTTGACCAATAAAAATTGCATAATTATGTATTGTGTAAATTATAATGATTTGATAGGTATATATATTGTAAAACGTTTAATACAATTAAGTTGATGAATATTTATGTCACCTCACATGGTTGTTTTTTGTAGTGAGAGCACTTGAGGTCTCCTACTGTTGTAGCAAATTTTAAGCATACAAAACACTGTTATTAACTACATTTCAAAGCTATACATTAGATCCCCAAAACTTATTTATCTTATAACTGAAAGTTTGTACTCTTTGAACACTTTACCATTTTTCTACCTCCAGACCTGGTCATTACCATTGTACTCTCTGCTTCTATGAGTTCAGCCTTTTTAGATTCTCCATTTAAGTGAGAACACACAGCGTTTGTCTTTCTGTGCCTGGCTTATTTTGCTTAGCATAATGTACCCAGGTTCATTCATGTTGAAATAGCAGAATTTCAATCTTTTTCAAGGGTGAATAATATTCAGTTGTCTGTTTATACCACATTTTCCTTATCCATTCAGCATCTACAGATACATCGTTTTAAAAAAAAAAAAATCCTTGACAGTTGTGAATAATGCTGCATTGAATACAGGGGTGAAGATTTTTTTTGAGATATCTGATTTTATTTTGTTTATAGACAGAAGCGGAATTTCTGGCTTGTATGATAGTTCTATTTTTCTTAAATAACCTCCATGCTAATTTTCATAATGACTCTTCCAGTTTACAACTCATTAAGACTGTACAGAAATATCTTGTCACAACCTTGTTAACACGTCATATTTCTTCTTTTTGATATTAGCCATTGTAACCGCTGTAAAGTACTATCTCCTTATGATTTTGATTTGCAATTTTCTGATTAATGGTAATTTTTAGCATCTTTAGACACATCTGTTGGCCACTTGAATATGTTTGTTAAAATACTTAGTCTTTTGCCTATTTTTAGTTTGGTATTATTATTATTATTATTGTTTTGTTTCTGATTTGTATGACTTTCTGCTATATTTTGAATACTAACCTCTTATCATATATGGTTTGCAAATATTTTATCCCATCTTAAAAGTTTTCTTATTTTTTGCTGTGCACAATACTTTGATACACTACAACTTTATGTTTGCTTTTATTGCAATACTTTTGATATATTAAAAAAATCATTGCCAAGGCCAGTATCATGGAGGCTTTTCATATGCTTTTTAAAATATTTTCTTTTAAGGATTTATGTATCAAATTTAAGTCTTTGTTTTAAGTCAATTTTTGTGTGTGGCATAAGAAATATGATCTAATTTTATTATTGTGCTTGTGAGTGTCCAGTTTTCCCAGCACCAAGTATTGAAAAGGCTACACTTTCTGTATTGCGTATTCATGGTGCCCTTGTCAAAGATTAACTTCAGACACATAGATTTACTTCTGGGCTCTGTATTCCGTTCCATTGGTTTTTGTGCTGGTTCCTATAAACATACCATTCTATTATGTTTACTGTAGTCTTGAAATGTAGTTTTAAATAATAAAGTGCAATGTCCCTAGATTTTGTTTTATTCCTCATGATTGCTTTGGCCATTCAATATTTCTTATAGTTTTATATACATTGTAGACTTTAATTTTCTATTACTGTAAAAAGTGCACAGGAATTTTGATAGGAAGTTGAAATAATCTACAGATTGCTTTGGATAATATGTCACTTAGACAATATTCTTCTAATTCATAAACATGTAATCTATTTATGTTTATTTGTATCTTCTTTAATTTTTTTCATCAATATCTTTTAATTTTTATTGTAAAGATCTTTCACCACAATGGTTAAATTTATTGCTAAGAAATCTACTATTTTGTTGCTATTGTAAATGAGATTTTTTCTTTTTTACTGGTTTGCTCAAGCATATAGAAACGAAACTGATATTTGTATGTTAATTGTATATTCTGCTTCTTTACTGACTGTATTTATTAGTTTAAGTGCACTATTTAAATGTACTATTTATGTTTTTTATATATAAGATTATGTCATCCACAAACAGTGACTTTTTTTCTTCCTTTCAATTTGGATCTTTTTGATATTCTTGCTTAATTGTTTGATGTAGGACTTAATTATTCTATGCAGGACTTCCAGTTCTATGTTAAAATAGGACCGTTAGAATGGGTGTAATATAGACTTGCATTGGTGTTTGTGCATTTGAAGGAGTAAACTCCTCTTTTCATTTTTATAAACTGGTTTCAGCAGGTAAAGATCTTCATCTGTTGGATCTCAAGGCTGATGAGATCTTTACTGGGTTTGCAGTAAAAAGGCTTGTAGCTGGATCACAAGGTGGCTGCTGAATCTGGAGTGGGTTTTACCTTTAGTGGGCTTGTTACCAGGAGCACATGTGGTTGTGAGTCCTGTCATGTTTTTGGGCAGACTGGATTGTCTTCAGGGCTTTGTTCTGTGGAGCAGGCACTAGGGCAGGCTTCTGCTATATGGTGGGCCTAATAGCAGATGTGTGGGTGAGTGTGGCTCCACTGAGTACCTAGCAGGGTTTCCCCAGGTCATCTACCAACAGGGACTTTTGAACTGTTTTCTGTGGGTCACAAGTATGATGTCCCCAGCTTTTTTCTTATTCCTCATGATTGGTTTGGCCATTCAGTCTACTTTGTAGGCTTGTATTTTCTATTACTATGAAAAGTGAGACAGGGATTTTGACAGGGATTTGAGTTAACTTACAGATTGCTTTGGATAATATGACACCTTATTAACCAAAGGGCCTGCCTTCTCAAAATGACTCTTCTCGATCTTGGGTTTTAGCAAGGTTTTATAATGCCCTGTATCCCGAAGCTCACTATATTGCCCAGGCTGTTCTTGATCTCCTGGCCTGAAGCAGTCCTCCTGCCTCAGGCTCCTGAATGGAGGAGATACTGTCACGAGCCACTGTGCCTGGCTCTCTCATAAAGTTACTTTGGTTGATGGATGGCTGACTAGTTTTTATTCCTGCAGGGGAATATAAAAATAGGGACCCCCATTCCACTATCTTGATAATGTCACTGTCTCCATACATTTCTTCCTTATTTTGTTCTCTTGTACGTTTGTGTGTCATTTCAGGTTCAAACATTAGAACAATAGGCTAGGATTTATACATTGTGTAAAAACTAAATTAGATAGCTAGTAGGTACCCTATATATATTACAATGTTCACCTATAAGATTAAGTTTAGTGCAGGCAAAAAGGGCTCATTAAAATTTTCATCCACTTTTTTCAATCTCTACCCAAACTATAATATAATTTATGCCCCAGTTTTTATTTTATCAATTACTCTTAATCATATTTCACAAAATTTATATTTTTTCTTTATTTAGAAATGTAAGGATATTATTTGCTTTTAAAGTCTGTATTACAGCTTTTTTATTTTGTGAAATAATAGCACCAATATATTAATAATATAAATATTTATAGTGTAAACACTTATTCATCAAAATTTTCCCATTAGAGAATTTTATTAATTATTGTAGTGCATTCTGTGAAATTGCACTGCCACAGAGCACAGGGCAATGATTCAGAATGCCTGATCTTCACAGACTCACAGTCACAGTTGAACATCGTAGTTATTTAGAAAAATTCTTTTCTAGTGTTATATCAATGTTCCAAACAAGATCTTATGGGTAAACGTTTCTCCCATTCTAGTTTTGCAATTCCATGTTAACTCTATTTTTATTTTAGGGTAGGTTCCTTGACATTGGTTTATCATATTTTTGGTTTTACCTAAGTATTATTTTGGATGACAACGTGCAACTTTCAATGTACAGTTTATGTGAATGTGCAATTTAATTACGATATGAATCAGCCATATATTTATTCACAATTCAATTTAAGTTTAGCAAATGTAATGAAAACTAAGCAAACTAATCTTACATGATAAAGCCAAGATCAGCTATCTTACACTTAAGCAAATACACCAAAAAATAATTTGTAACTTTATTGCTGCTTTTGTTCAAACTATGTTTTATATTCTCTACGACCAAGGAAATCTCTGATATTGTCCTACCAGGCTAAAGAAACAAACAAAAGGACATTGATTATACTTCCAAGTAGCAGGTTGTTTAGGCCCCAGATATTCCATATGTGGACCACTGTGCTCATGTTTGTTTGTTTTAATAAGGCTGTGGCCCAAAACCTTACCTTTTTTGTAGAAATTAAAACTTCTTTGTTCCATACTAAAGACAGGACAGCCCCATGATCTAAATCTAAGGGTGATGGCTCAGAGTGAGGACCATTTCTTGTTGACATGGAGATGACTGAGTTGGTCTACAATAAATCTGTGGGAGAAGCAGGTTGTGATGACTTGGAAGTGTTGTCTGCCTTCATGGTCTCAAAGTTCTCTGCCAAGTTCACCTCAGCTCTGCTGTACTCCTGTTCTGCTGTCAGGTTGGGAATGCTTGGCCAGTAGTGGTTCTCCCCATGGTCCTCAACTGCTGGTGCTTCCCTGATCCACTGCCTGCCAGAAATGCAATCATAGCAGAGGAGGCTGGTAAGGGGACAGAAACCAGAGATGATTACTGGCCACTGCCTGGCTGGGGAAGAGAGTGGTGGGCACCCAATCCTAGCTCACACGCCAAGTGCCATCCTCATCCCAGCACCCAGTGGTGTCCCCCATAATGTGCACTGCCTGGCCTGAGGTAAATGGAGAGCTCAGCTGAGGCCTGAAATTGAAAAGAGGCTTTACAGAGTCCCGAGTGTGCTGGACATCTTACCAGCCATTAAAAGAGTCTGTGTCCTTGTGGCCACAGACAGGTAATGATGGAATCCTGCCCACATTTCAGGGCCTTCTGAAGTCTTCACCTGAGAGTTCAGCTCTGGCAACAGAGAACACTTCTGCTGTCCAGAGATTCTCAGTGCCTGGCGGATGTAAAACTGATTGATGGCATCTGCTGGTTTCTGGAGCACTGCTTGGCTGTCCTTGCCTGCTGGCCCCAGCCTTGCCCATCCTTATCTGTGGGCCCCAGCCAGGGCACTGCAGAAAACTTGGTCTCTGGCTAGCATTCTGGACTGTGAGACAGCCTGGCTGCAGCTAGTGCTGGATGGAGAGAGTAGAGTGTGGTGAAGTGGGGACAGTGGGCATTCTGCTACATGGCCTAGGGTTTCTCATGACTCTGGACTGCCCAGGTGCGGTGACCAGAAGGGAATCAGGGAGTGGAAACCATTTCTAGGCCACAGCTCAGGGAGAGAGAACCCAGGCTGAGCCTGGTGTTGGTCCTGAGTTGAGGAGATGAAGCTGGAGTCCAGGGAGACCAAAGAAGCTCAGATAAACTCGGCAGGGCAGAGTATTCAGGGTAGGAAAAGGATAAAGTCACAAAACAAAAAAGCTCCAGAGTCTTCAGCTAAATACTGATTGGTGCATGTATGTGTGTAAACTACCCAAGTCTAGGAGAAAAAACACCTGAAAGAAACAGAAACAACAATGCTTGAACCTCCTACAGAACCAGGCATATTTGGTGTTCCCACCAGCAACAGTGGACAAATCTTATACTTCCCAGACCATTGGATGAAACACTCAGAAAAGAATTGCTCCAGTAGTGTGGAAGATTAGATCTAGGCCAAGGCTGCTAAGGTCCTACTTAACAAGACCTCAAAGAAAACCCTCAAAGAACCAAAATCTTTCCAGGTAGTTTAACTGCATCCTAGAACATAGCTCAATAATATTTATAGGAAACCAACAATATCCAACGCACAATAAGATAAATTTCACATTGTCTGCCATCCAGCTGAAAATTACCAGGCACGTGAAGAAAAAGGAAATGTCTCAATAATGAGAAGAAAATTTGATCAATAGATACAGAAATGGCACATATGATGGAATTAGTCGACAACGATATTAAAACAGTTATTATAATAACATTCCATAACAAGAAGGTAAAGGGAAGCTTGAACATGGAAGTAAGTAGAGACATGGAAGACCCAGCTTGAACTTCTAGAGATGAAAAATACAATGTCTGAGATGAAAAATATACTAAATGGCATTTAAAATAGAACAGATATTATACAAAAAAACATTAGTCAACTGGAAGATGTAGCAATAGAAACTGTCAAAAATGGAACATGGAGAACAATATGGAAAAAAATTGAACAGAAAATCAGCACCAACATGACGAATATATGTGTAATTGGAGTTCCTGAAGAAGGTGGGGAGGGGTAGAAGAAAAAATATTTGAAAAAACTGTGGATGAAAAATTTTAAATTTGGTAAAAACTGTAAACCCAGAGACGAAGAACCAATGAACCCCTAGCACAAGAGACATGAGGAAGACACACTGGAGCACATCATAATCAAATTGCCCCAAACGAGTGACAAAGAGAAAATCTGAAAGGCTACCAAAGGGAAAAGGACATTATACAGAGAGGAACAAAGATAAAAATGGGCTGAGTGTGGTGGCTCACACCTGTAATCCCAGAACTTTGGGAGGCTGAGGCAGGATGATCACTTAGCACAGGAGTTTAAGACCGACCTGGGCAACATGGCAAAACCCCGTCTCTACCAAAAATACAAAAATTAGCAGAGCGTGGTGGCACGCATCTGTAACCCCAGCTACTCAGGAGGCTGAGTCAGGGAGAACCGCTTGAACCTGGGAGGCGGAGCTTGCAGTGAACCTAGATGGCGCCATTGCAATCCAGCCTGAGCCACAGCACGACTGTCTCAAAAAAAAAAAAAAGATGGCAGACATCTGGTTAGAAACAACGCAAGGTTAGGTATAGTGGCACATGCCTATTATCCCAGCACTTTGCGAGACCAGGGCAGGATGATCACTTCAGCCAAAGAGTTCAAGACCAGCCTGGGCAACATGGCAAAACCTGGCCTCTATATAAAATGCAAAAATTAGCTGGGTGTGGTGGCGCATGCCTGTAGTCCTAGCTACTTGGGAGGCTGAGGTGGGAGGATTGCTTGAGCCCAGGAGGTAAAGGTTTCAGTGAGCTGAAATCATGCCACTGCACTCCAGCCTGGGTGACAGAGTGAGACCCTGTCTCGAAAAAATAAAAAATAAAGATAAAGAAACAATGCAAACCAGAGGATAGTGGAGTAACTTCTATAAAATACTCAAGGATAAAACGATTGTCAGTCTGGAATTCTACACCCAGCGAAAATATCTTTCAAAGATGATAGTGAAATAAAGACTTTCAGACATTGAAAAGCTTGAAGAATTCATTACCAGCAAGTCCTCACTACAAAGAATATTAAAGGAAATCCTTGAGGCAGAGGGAAAGTGAAACCAGATGGAAGTCCAGATCTACACAAAAGAATGTAGAGCACCCAAGATGGCAAATGTGTGAGCAAAAATGCAACATTAAAAAGCATTTTTAAAAGATAATTGACTGTTTAAGGCAAAAATGATAAATTAATGTGAGTTTACAGCACATATAGAAGCAAAATGCATGAAAACAATAACACAAAACCCAAAAGGAGGGAAATGCATGGGTACTGTTTTAAAGTTCTTATCCTCTACGTGAAGTGGTATAATGCTGACGCCAGCCAATGCTAAGTTAAATACATATATTGTGTTAGACTGTTCTTGCACTGCTATAAAGAAATGTCTGAGACTGGGGCTGGGCACAGTGGCTCACGCCTGTAATCCCAGCACTTTAGGAGGCCGAGGCGGGCGGATCACGAGGTCAAGAGATTGAGACCATCCTGGCCAACATGGTGAAACCTTGTCTCTATTAAAAATACAAAAACATTAGCTGGGCGTGGTGGCGTATGCCTGTAGTCCCAGCTAAGCTACTCGGGAGGCTGAGTCAGCAGAATCGCTTGAACCAAGGAGGCAGAGGTTGCAGTGAGCCAAGATCGCACCACTACACTCCAGCCTGGGTGACAGAGCGAGACTATATCTCAAAAAAAAAAAAAAAAAAAAGTCTGAGACTGGGTAATTTATGAAGAAAAGAGGTTTAATTGGCTCACGGTTCTGCAGGCTACACCCAAGAAACATGGTTTCCCCACAGCACTGGGGACTCTCGGCATGAACTTTGGAAACGGGCAGTGCAGGTGGAGTCCTCGTGCTCCACAGAGGCAGCTGTAGGTCATAGCTCTCCCACGAGAGCCCAGTCCCTCTCCCTCTATCTAATGTTATTAGAGTTGGTTTCCCATCAGCCTTCAGTGTGAACTTTCAGCCTTTTTTCATCAGCTGCTTCCTGATGGACAGGAGGTGCCAGAGGTGCACACACCTGTTTCTCCTTGCACAGGCCCAGCTTTCAAGCACGTCTTTGTTTGCTTAGTGGTAACATGCTCCCATCACCCTGCACTGCTCAGAAGCTATCTTCTTACCCAGCCAGGGAAGGGCAGTGGAGGGGCTGCAGAAGGCACCTTTGGGGTGTAACAATTGCCTTTGGGGGAGGGTTTTCTCGATGGGGTTGGTATCCTGAGAAAGGGCTGCAAACCACACCACGTGTGCACTCTCTGCTGTCACGGCGAGACCTGCATGTGCAGCCTGCAGACCTCACGGTCTATTTGCTGTGGGGACAGAAACCTGAATGTACTGGATCCTGAAGCTCTTAAATAAGGGGCTTCCAACCAAGCTCTGCCTTGGAAGGCTGGTCATGTTTGACCCCTTGCCAGGGTGTGAGCTCCCCAAATGCCATCATACCTGGGGCTGTCTCTGGTTTGTAAGCACCACTCCCTCCACAGAAGCCTGAAGGATGAGCAGCTAGGGAGGCGAACACTCTTGGGGGTGACAGGGTGGGTGGGACTGGCCTGGGTCTAGGTGGAGGGAGGACATTCATGGGAGTGATGTGGTAAATGGGACCAGCCTGGGTGTGTGCAGAGGGAGGACACTCAGGGGTGACATGGTGGATGGGACTGGCCTGGGTGTGGGTGGAGGGAGGACACTCATGGGGGTGACATGGTGGATGGGACTGGCCTGGGTCTAGGTGGAGGGAGGACACTCATGGGAGTGATGTGGTAAATGGGACTGGCCTGGGTGTGGGTAGAGGGAGGACACTCAGGGGTGACATGGTGGGTAGGACATGTCTGGATGTGGGTGGGTGCCGCATATGTGGACACTGGGGCCTCCCTCAGGACAATACCAGGCTGGAGCCCCCTGAGTCTCGGAATTTGCTGTTGAAGGAGTGGAGAGGCCGATCTCAGCAGAGGCTGGCGTTGCAGTCAGTGTGAGCCTCTGCCCCACAGCTGTGAGGTGGAGCTGATGAGAAAGGTCTTCCCCACCTTGCGGGTCCCCTCCCCTGCCTCCTGCCCCTGCTGGGAAGGCTGCCCTGTGCAGTGGTGCCAAGTCTGGGTGGGGTGAGAGGATGGAAGCCCCACCCTCTGCTGCTGCTGGAGGCCCAGGGTGGGGTCTTCGTCTGTCTGAAATTCAGGCCCAGGCTGGACAAATGCCTTATAGGGCCCCTTGGTTCAGAGCTGCCTCCCTGTTTATCATCCAGCAGTGACTGAAGAGCTTGGGGCCATGACAGGGCATTTGCCTGGTGGTCCTGGCTAAGCTGCGTTCCTTTCCCCAGGAGAGGGTGGCAGGGAGTGTGTTGGGGTGGGAGAGGGAGCACTGTGACCCCCATGCGGCCAGCTGTGCCCACTTGCTGTGCAGTCTTCAGCTCATCTGATCACAGGGTTTCAAGGGACGAGGGCCACAGCTCTGCAAATTGTCAGAGAGGCAGGTGATAAGGAGAAGGTTACATTCCTTCAGCACTGCTTGCTTGAATGGGAGCTGGGAACCTAAGATTCTGAAAATAAACAAATTAAAGAAACCAACCAAGATGCCCTGCTGGGCCCATGAAGGGTCCCATGTCCACCGAGCTCCTGGTGGGGTGGGGTGGGGCTGGTGGGGTGAGGGGGGTCCCATGCCCTCCGAGCTCCTTGTGGGGTGAGGGGTTCCCATGTCCACTGAGCTCCTTGTGGGGTGGGGTGGGGCTGGTGGGGTGAGGGGTTCCCATGTCCACCAAGCTCCTGGTGGG
The DNA here is from genome assembly GCF_047675955.1 of Chlorocebus sabaeus. Classification (NCBI taxonomy): domain Eukaryota; kingdom Metazoa; phylum Chordata; class Mammalia; order Primates; family Cercopithecidae; genus Chlorocebus; species Chlorocebus sabaeus. The sequence continues at coordinate 149,150,237 of NC_132911.1, read as the reverse complement.
GTGGGGTGGGGCTGGTGGGGTGAGGGGTTCCCATGTCCACCGAGCTTCTGGTGGGGTGAGGGGGTCCCATTCCCACTGAGTTCGTGGTGGGGTGAGGGGAGGGTGGAGGTCTGTCGGCCGGGGGTCCTCAGCCTCCACCTCCCACCAGCCCCACTCCTGGTCAGCCAAAGCCCTGTGCACCTGTGGGCTCTTCTCTCACCAAAGTCAAGGCTTGGTTGGCCTTGGGTAGAGCCTGAGGGTTCAGCCATCAGCTCTGGCCAGACGCCTGGTCACTGGCCACCCAGGGATATGGAGAACAGCGAGTGAGTGGTTAAAACCCCACACCCGGGCTTCTCCATCCCAGAGTGAGTGGCTGTGCTCCAGCTGAGATGAGCACGTGGGTGGCAGGAATTGTGCCTTGTCAAAGGTTACTGGAAAGGAGTTTGAAATTCCCTCAGGGTTCCAGGGCTGGACAGGGATGAAAGAGCCCTAATATGTGGTTATGAGCATCCAGAAGATGTTCATAACTGAATGATTCAGGGCCTCTGGAGGTTGAGGTCGGTGAGTACAAAGTGAAAGGGATTGGCAAAGCAGCCTTGGCCTGGGGCCAGGGAGGACTCCAAGAAGGGCTGGCCAGGCGTGGAGTCATCGGCCAGGGTGGTGGCATCTTATGGTCTCAGGAGCCTGAGTCTTAGGAGCACGAGGGTGGAAAGGCCCAGACAGTGGACAGAGGCAGCTCCCGTCCCAGTCTTGGATCGCCCAGTGATCTACTCTGGGTGGTCAGTCACCTGCTCGGCCTCACCCTTGCGGGTTGAACGCCTGCCTCAAGGGGCGGTCCTGACAGTGCCTGGCATGTGGCAGGTGCTGGTACACGGAAGTGTCTCCGCTAAGCGGCTGGCCTCAGAGCCCAGGAACCTGCTCAAGGAGGTCCCCCCAGGAAAGATTCCAGGCTGCAGGTGGGGATGCAATAAACAAAGCTGAAGGCCTTCGGAAAACACAAAGCAAAAAACAAAAACAACAACAGAAACCAATGAATGGCCCATTGGCTTCTAATGTGTTGTTGGAGGCAGGGTTAGGTGGCGTCACTGTATCCACGGGCTCAGGTGAAGGGGCCTGGGCCAGACTGGGGCCACACCAGTGGGTTTGAAGCACATCCCTGGAAAATCGTCTCTGATGATCCTTTCCTTGGCACCAGGGTCCGACCTCTGCCTCCTCCGCCCCTGCCCTGGGGTAAGATGAGAGTGTTGTCTTCGGTGAATACAGAGCTTTGGGTCCTGCCCGCAGCACCTATTTGACCTCCCAGGGCCAGTGGCCTCTTCTGTAAGATGGGAGTGACGATGGTCCTTCCTCCCGCCCAGGCTGGTGTTAAGTACTCATCACATGGAAGCCAGGATGAGTTTTGTTCCAAGTCAGGGCAAAACGCCCAATGCCCCAAATGTCTAGGGGCTAGAGGAGGGGTGAAGGGTGAAGGGGCTGGAGCCGAGGGCCTGGCTCTTGCCTCGTGTGGGGAGAAGGGCCTGGCAGAGCCGAGGCCAGGCTGCACGTGGGTTCCAGCATGGGGCTCCAGGCAGCTCATGATCACTAATTTCCACAATAATTATGGTGATAACAGTAATCATGGAAGTTCATTTGCTTTTAATGTGTGTGTATATACGACCCGCCCTTTTGTGGGAGTCACACTCTTGACTGAGGGTGATTAAATAGTGCTCGGATGTGGCTTCTGGCAGGGACAAGGCTGCCCTAGGAAGGCTGTGGCTTGGAGAGGAGGAAGTGTTGACTGATTGGAAACGGGCTATGACAGAGCATGTGTGCACGTGTGTGTGTGTTTGTGCACATGTGTGCACGGCCACTCAATACTACAACACATACGAGATTCTCAGACAAAGGCTCCTCCTTTCTTTCCAACACCACAGGGCCCTGATGGCTGGTCCAGATGTGGTCAGAAGTGGGAGAGAGAGAGCCTGCTCTGGGCTTTGCCATGCACACAGCAGGAGCTCAGGAATATTCCCGTGTGTTTAGGGAAGGGTCAAAGGCTCTCAAGCCTAGATGCACCAAGGCTGTCAGTCCTGGGAGGTTAGCAAACTGTCAGGAAGAGGAGGAGGTGAGTGTTAGGCCTTGGGGCTTCTTACCACCCTGCTGAAGCCTCAGCTGCCCTGTGCTGGCAGGACTTCCTTCAGGGAAGTAGAATTCTTGCCCAGTGTCGCACAGTTTCTAAGTGGAGAAGCTGAGATTTGAACCCATGTCTGTAAACTTCTCACACTATGTCACTCACTTCCTGCAGGGACAGATCTAGCCACAGCAGGTAGTAGGAGGCAGGTGGCGACTGGAGGATACGATGGCAGGTGGCAGGGGTTGGGATTCTGAGCCAAAGGTCAGCTGCTGGGAGACTCCTGCGGGGAAGGGAGGCAGGGTGGGTGGAGCAGGGCCGAGGGGTCACAGCTATAGGAAGAGCAAGCCCTGGGCCACTAGGGCTGACCCCCAGGTGAGTCTGAAGCCAAATCCCAAGTTACAGACTTTTATGGGGTAAACCGTGTCCCCCTGAAATTCATATGTAGACGTCTTAACCTGCAGGACGTCAGAATGTGGCCTTATTTGGAATAAGGTGCTTGCAGGTGTGTAATCAATTAAGATGGGGTTGTATTGGTGTAGGAGGGTCCCCTAGTGCAATTTGACTGGTATACTTACCAAAAGGAGAACGAGGGCCCAGACCCACACACAGGGAGGACACCACAGGAAGGTGAAGGCAGAGAGGGGCTGAGGCTTCTTCAAGCCAGCGGAGGGCAAGGGTTGCCAACAAAACCCTGGAGGCTGGGAGAGATGTGGAAGAGATTCTCTCACAGTCTCCGAAGGAACCAGCCCTGCTCCCACCTTGATCTTGGACGTCTGGCCTCTGGAGCAGTGAGAGAATAAAGTTTGGCTGCTTTAGGTCACTTGGTTTGTGGTGCTTTGTTACTGCAGCCCCAGGACACAAATACACTGACCTAGAGCAGCTGTGAGAAGGTTTACCTGGAGATGGGCCCACGTGAAGGGTTGTGGGGGAGCCAGGAGATATGCTCCATGTCTGAGCAGGTGCTCTGAGGACAGTGTCAGAGCTCCATGCTGTTCTATTCTCCTTCTCCTGTGAGGCAGCATGTTCCAAGTGGGGGCATGGTCCAGGTGGGGGCATGTTCCAGGTGGGGGTGTATTCCAGATGGGGGCATGTCCAAGCAGGGGGGCGTGATGCAGGAGGAGGCGTGTCCCACGAGGGGGGTGTCCTGGGGGCTGTCCCAGGTGGGCATATGTTTCAGAGGGTGAGTCCCAGGAGGGATATATTGCAGGACAGGGTGTGTCCTGGAGGCTGTCCCAGGTGGGGGCATGTCCCAGGAGGGGTGTGCTTCAGGTGAGGGCATGTCCAAGGGGGGGCATGTTCCAGGGGGTGTGTTCTAGGTTGGGAGAGTGTTCCAGGTGGGGGCACACCTGCAACCTGGATGGCAGAGAGAAAAGCACCATAGACCAGGGCCCCGGCTGCACCTTGGCAAGGACACAGCAAGAGCAACATGTCACCTTGATGTCATCAGCCACCAGGTTTGGTGGTGTCACTGCAACGTGACCCAGCCAGAGCTGACCGATGAAATGCCTGAGGCTCCTCTTGCAGGGTTTGGCGTCAGGACACCGGGTTATCCCCTGGGAGTCAGCCGCACCTTGGTCTTCTGGTTCTCATTACAGGCCCGGCTCAGGGCTCCTGCCTCCCAGGCTCAGGCCCAGCACTGGGCCAAAGAGCACCTTCAGTGAAGATTTACTGGGAGAAGGAGGTGGGAAAGGCAGCTCATAGAAGAGGCTGAGGCCATTCCTGTCCAAGGTAATTATCTCCTGCCTCTGCGACTGACTTTAATAGCCACATTATTTATTAATGTGTTAATCAATGCTATCTCCTTGGGTAACTGCATGCACCTCTTACCAAGCAGGCCTCTTTAGGGGCCTCTGTGTCTCCTAAGTGGGCAGTTGCTCTGTGCACCAGCATATTGAAGGCTCCCACACCCCCTTGAGGATCCTGATCAGGAAGGGGCTGGAGACAAAAGAAAAAGAATTTCCCCAGAAGGGCAGAGGGAAGACTCTGTTGTAATAAAAAAGGTAATGATTGCCACCCATTTTGGGAGCCTCTGTGTGTGCCAGGTCTGGTCCTAAATGCTTATTTTGCTTTATCCTTGTGCCAAAGGGAAACAGCTTGGCAGAGGAACAGAGACCCTGGCACCAGATTGCGTGAGCCACCATACTGCCTCTTCTGGGCTCTGTGACTTTGTAAAACTCACTTCCTCTCTTTCTTCAGTTTCCTCATCTGGAAGCTGGTGCCAATGATGGCTGCCATCTCACGGGGGTACTATGAGGATTCCACAAGTTTATGCCTGTGGAGTGCTGGCTTGGTGCACTATTGTCCCATTTCCAGATAAGCAGAGTGAGGCATGGAGAAGTCCTGTGATTTGCTCAAGGTTCTCTGGCTAGGCAGGGACCCAGACAGCATTGAACCCAGGCCACTTGGTCCTACAGTCATTTATTCAATCATTACATTTTGAGGTTTCAAAAACCCCAGCACTGCCTTTACTGGGGATGAAAAAGCAGCTCTGCCACGTGGACTTTGATTCACCTTCATGGCCACTCTTCTCTGTACTGCCTGTCTCTGCCTTCTCTTTCCTGGGTCTCTCTGTGGGTTTGGCCCACATGTACGTTCTCCACAAGTCCCCTTAGGAACTGTTCTGTTGTGACTTCTGCTGAACCCACTGCCTGGTCCTCATCTCCCTTAACACCCTTTGGGAGGCTTGAAAAGGAGGACAGTTTTTGTAAACTAAAAAGACATTTGTGTGTGCCAATCAGCCTTGGCACTTATCTTACAGGCTGAACAAAATTGAAGACCAGAGGTGCCCCCTCCATAGCCCAAGATTGAAGATAAATCCTGAAATGAAAGATTACCAAAGATTCATCCAGTTTCCTATTCCAAGTCAATCTTCTATCCTTGGATTGTAACCTTGCAGGATCTTGAACTCATATCCTTTCAGGGATCATAGAAGTGAGCACATCAAACCTGCCATGAAAAAGTTGTGGAAAAGTGGACAATATTGCCAAATGCAAAATATCTGGGCTATATTTTGGTCTGAGATCACCATTTGAGATTCCTGGAAGATAGGGAACATGGAGGCCAACTCCCATAGGGATATTATATAAGACTCCAAGCCCTAAGTCAGTGATCTCAACCCTGTGGATCAGCACTCTCCATGTAATGGGGCGTCTTAACCCGTTTTGTGCTGCTATAACAGAATACCACAGACTGGGGAATCTATAAAGAAAAGAAATTTATTTCTTAGAGTTCTGGAGGCTAGGAAGTCCAAGGATGAGGGGTCTGCATCTGGTGAGGACCTTCTTGCTATGTCATCTCATGGCTGAAGGCAGAAGAGCAAGAATTTGAGAAAAAAAGAGCAAAAGGGGCTTAACTTGCTTTTAATGCAAGCCCACTCCCAAGATAACTAACCAACTCCTGAGATAATGACATTAATCCATGCATGGGGCAGAATCTCATAACCTAATCACTCTTATTAGGCCCCGCCTCTCAACACCGTCACATAGAGGATTAAGTTTCCAACACATGAGCTCTGGGGACACATGCAGACCATAGCATGGGGGATTGATGTGTATATGGGAGGCACCAGTCATGAATATTTTGGCTGGAAGTTGTGTTTGAGAGCTGAAGCCATGGTCCATCGTGGCAGGGCACACATAGACCTTTGAATGCTCTGAGAAATGAATATTGAACAGTGTAACTCATGGCAGAAGGTGGAATATTTAAAAGGCAGGACTGCCTGGGTCAAGTAAAAGGTGAACAAACAGCCTGTAGCCTGTGGCTGGCTCCTCTTCCCTTCCCATCCCCACCTTTCACTTTTCTCTCTCTCTTTCTTTCTCTTTCCCTCCCTCCCTCCCTCCCTCCCTTCCCTCCCTCTCTCCCTCCCTCTCTCTCTCCCTTCCCTCCCACTCTCCTTCCTTCCTTCCTTTCCTTCCTCTCCCTTCCTCTTTCCTCTCCCTCCCTCCTTCCTTGTTTCTTTCCATCTTTCTCTTTCCCTCTTTCTCTCCCTCCCTCCTTCCTTCTCTCCTTTCTCTCTTTCTCTCTCTCCTTATTTCCTTCTCTCTTTCTTTCTCTCTCTCCATCTTTCTCTCCCTCCACCCTTCCTTCTCTCATTCTTTCCTTCCTTCTTTCTTTGTCCCCTCCCTCCCTTCCTTCCTTCATTCCTTCCTTCCTTCCCTCTTTTCTTCCTCCCTGCCTTCCTTTCTTCTCTCTTTCTTTGACTGATGTGTTCTGAGCCCAAGCACCCTACTAAGTGGTACCAAAATTGACTCAAGAATCAAGAAGAAATAGAAAATCTAAGAAGTACTATAATATGAAAAAAATAAAATCTCTAGTAAAATAAAATCTTTCACAAAGGAAGGACTAGGCCCAGATGGTTGTATGAGCAAATTTTATAAACTTTTAAAGAATGGATCATTCTAATTATGTCCCAAACAACTGTAGCTAGGAATATTAATGCTTGATTTTTCAAGAGTCTCATTTCCTAAAATCTGTAGGTTCAAAGGCAGATTGGCATGTGTTGGAAATCCTCAAATGTTGTGCAGTTCCTTGGAGTTTTAGCATTAAGAAAGAAAGGTCTTGCCTGCATTAACTTTGAATTTTGTAAGTTACCAGTTAATAGAGATACTCTATGCATTTATACACACCCTGATTTTATAGGAATGGAGGCATATTCGATACGTGGCTCTGCACACAGGGTTTTTACCTTGTAACATATCTTGGACATCATTTTTGAGCATCCTTTTAAAATATATTTTTTAAATAGCTGCATAGTATTCTATCATGTGAATAACCATAATTTCAGTAAACAGTAAGGTGATAGTCATTAATGTGAATGATAAACATGAAGGTGATTTCCAGACTTTTGTTAATTAAAAAGGTGGTATAATACTTTCTCCCATTCAGATATAATTCCAGGCATCATGAGTGTGTCTGTAGGGTAAATTTCTGGAAATGAAATTGCTGAATCAGACAGTATTTCCAGTTATAATTTTGGTATATATTGTTTAATCACAATTGATAAAGTTTGTACCAATTTATAATTCCAGTAACAAGATGTAAGGACCACGTCAAACTCCACAACTTCACTGGCAGTGCTTGACATCGTGATGCATATTGCCAGCCTCCCTTCAGGTAAAGTTCTATTAACTCTGCAAAAATTTGATAAATGGCAGACGTCACATTTCCAGATAGTTTTGTGGTAACCAAAAAAGAATTAATTTATTATAAATTTTTATATCACATTGAGACAAAACATTATTTGCAATAAATATCATTATTGCTATGTATTTAAAACATATCATGTATTAAGAAATCGTACTTTAGATGGGGCCAAGCTGGCCGATTAGAAGCAGCTGTGGCCCGTGGCTCTCACGGAGAACAGTGACAACTGTGAGTGAATTCTGCACCTTCAATTGAGGTATCCAGGTTCTTGCACTGGGACTGACTAGGCGGACAGCTCGACCCACAGGGAGTGAGGAAAAGCAAGTGGGGCGATGGCCCACCCAGGTGGGCACGAGCTAGGGGAGCCCCCACTCGCAGCCAAGGGAGGCGGTGATTGTGCGACTCTGCCCGGGAAACCACGCTTCTCCCACGGATCTTGGCAACCTGCAGATCCAAGGAGGATCTGACGAGGAGGTCCCCTCGTGAGCCCAGCTCCCATGGCCTGGGTCTGCAGCACAGAGCTGTGTGGAGTCTCGGCGGAGAGCTCGCTGGCTCACTGGGGCATGCTGGAAACCCAGGAGTTTTGTGTACTCTGCCCGGAGAATTCCAGCAAAGCGGGAGATACATCCATGCATTCCCCCAGGAAGGGGGCTGAATCCAGGGAGCCAAGTGACGTCATTCTGAAGCCCCACTCCCACAGCACCTCACAAGTGACGTCATTCTGAAGCCCCACTCCCACAGCACCTCACAAGTGACATCATTCAAAATAATTTTCATGTAGAGGTTTACATATGCGGATCAGGAATCTCCATGTATTACAAAATTTATGAGAACATAACAAATGTTGACACACACATTTAATTCTGAAATAAATCTTACAACAAATAAAATTGTAACAAATCAAGAAAATTCTGTAGGTTACACATTTTATGTCTAAAAATACAGGTATTGAACACTCAAGGATGGATAAAAGAAGAAATCATAAGAGAAAACAGAAAATATTTAGAGACAAATTAAAAATATGAAATACCAAAAGTTAAGAGATATGTCAAAAACAGTACCATAAGAGAAAAATTTATAGCTACAAGTGATTATTAAAAAATAAGACATCAAATCAACAACTTAACTTTATACCTAATGAACTGAAAACAGAGGGGAAAAGAGGGAACAAAGAAAAGCTAGCAAAATAAAAAATGACAAAGATAGCAGTGGAAATAAGTGAAACAGAGAATAGAAAAACAATATTAAAAATCAACAAAACTGAGTTTGTTCTCTGAAAAAGTTCAACAAAACTGAAAAACCTTTAACTAGACTAAGAAAAAAAAGAGAATACTCAAATTTCAAAACTCAAAATAAAATGGGTTCATTACTACCAAAGTTTTGGAGTAAATAAAGGATGTAAGATAGTACCATAAGGAATTGTACACTAAAAAATTGAATAACCTAAATAAAATGAACAAATTCCTAGAAACAAAAAACCTACTAAGACTGAATCAGAAAAGTTGAATAAACCTATTCAGCAAGGAGATTCAGCAAGAAGATGGCATCAGTAAACAAAAACTCAGCAACGAAGAAAAGCCTGGCTTCACTGTTGAATTCTACCCAATGTTTAAAGCAAAATGAACGCCAGTTTTTCTCAATTTTTTTCCAAACATTGAAGAGGAGGTAACATTTTCTAATTTATTCTATGAGGCTAGTATTACCCTGACACCAAGCCAGACAAAGGCACCATAAGAAAACTACAAACAAACATCCCTTACAAATGCTGATGCAAAAATCCTCAACAAAATACCAGCAATTCAAATTTAGCAGTACATTAAAAGGATTATACACTATGAATGAGTATAATTGACTCCTGAAATAAAAGTATGTTCCAACACGTGAAAATCAGTGTAATATCACATTAACATAAAGAAGGAAAAAACCCTCATGTGTATCTTAATCAAAGAAGAAAAAGCATTTGTCAAAATTTAACCCACATTCATGATAAAATATACTTAATAAACTATAAAAAGGAATAAAACACCTTAACATAATGTTATATTTAAAAATAAAAACACCCAGCAAACACAGCTAACATTATAATGAAAGACTGAAAGCTTTTACCCTAAGAGCAAAAACAAGGATACCTGCTTTTACTACTTTTATTTAATATAGTACTGAAGGTTCTAGTTAGCTAAAACAATAAGGCAAGTAAAATAATAAAAGATATTCCGATTTTTTAAAAAGTAAAATTTTCTGTTCGCAGATGACATAATCTTATATATTAAAAATATTTTACTTTCTGTGAGATAAACTATGAGATGCAATAAATAACATTCAGCAAAACTACAGGATACAAAATCAACACACAAAAATCAGTTGTATTTCTGCAATAACAAACTATCTGAAGAAGAAATCAAGACAACAGTATCATTTATGATAGCGTCAAAAAACAAAATATTTAGAAACCAACTTAACCACGGAAATGAAAAACTTGCATAGCAAAAACTATAAACATTGCAGAAAAGTATTAAAGATGACACAAATAAATGAAAAGACATCATGTGTTTATGGATTGGAAGACAAAACCTTGTCAAGATGGCATCGTTATCTATAGTCATCTACAGATTCAATAAAATCACTATAAAAATTCCAATATTTGAAAAAATAGAAAAACCTATTCTAAAATTCAGATGAAATCTCAAAAAACCCCAAGTAGCCAAATCAATCTTAAAAACTAACAAAGAGGACTAACACCTCCTGGTTTCAAAGTTACTGTAATGCTTCAGTGCCCAAAACGATGCTGTACCAGCATAGAGACAGACATAAAGACCAATGCAATAGAAAAAAAGAACCAAAAAATATGGTCATGATTTTTAACAAGGGAGTCAAAACTATTCAATGGGGAAAGGACAGTATGTTTTTAATGGTGTTAAAAATGAATATTTACATGGAAACCAATAAAGCTGGACCCTTGCTTTACACCATATAGAAAACTTAATTTAAAATGGACCAAACATCTAATTGTAAGAGCTAAAACTATAAAACCCTTAGAAGAAAACACAGGGAAAATGTTTCATAATGTAGAATCTGGCAATAATTTCTTGGATATGACAGTGAAAGCACAGACAACAACAACAAAAATACATAAAAAGAACTTCATCAAAGTGAAAAGCTTTTATGTATCTGAAGATACAATCAATAGGTTGAAAATAAATTCACGAAGGGAAAGAAAATTTTCACACATTATATATTTGATAAGTAATAACCAGGCTATATAAAGACCTCAGCAATAACAACAAAACAATCAAATTTAAACATGAGCAAAGGTTTTAAAATACACATTTCTTTAAAGAAGATAGATAAATGACCAGAAAGCACAGTATAAACTGCTCAGCATCACTAATCATGAGAAAAATGTAAATCCAAACCACAACGCAATACCAACTGACACATATAAGTGTAGCTGCCATCAAAAAAACCACCACCAGCATACCGAAACAACAAAGCCCCAGAAAACAGGAAATGCTGGATGTGGACAAGTCAGGACTCCTGCACACTGCTGGTGGGAAAGTAAGATGCCACAGCCACTGTGGAAAACAGTAATCACCACATGATCCAGTAATTCCACATCTGGATATATACGCCAAGAAACCGAAAGTGGCAATTTGCACACCCATGTTTATAGCAGCATTCACAAGAGCCAAAGGGTAGAAAAAGCCCAAATGTCCATGTACAGATGAATGGATAAGCAAATATGATCAATACACACAATGATACATTATTCAGCCTTAAAAAGGAAAGGCATTCTAATAATGCTACAACATAAACCTTGAAAAGATTAACACCAAAAAATGCAAATACTCTATGCTTTCCACTTTTATAGCATACCTAGAGCAGTTAAATTCATAGACACAGAGAGTAGGATGTGGTTTCCAGGGGATGGGGGAAGGGAAAGGGGAGCTATTGTTCCGTGGATACAGAGTTTCACTTTGAGGTGATGACAGGTTTGGAATGGATAGTGGTGATAGTTGCACAACGTATTTGTACTTAATGTACTTAAATTTTCTGTTATACATATTTTACCATAGTAAAAATATTAGCAAATATTTAAAAATCTACATGTTTCTTTGAACTGTTTCTTTACATCCCTTGTCCATTTTTCAATTTGGTTGTTGGTCTTTTAATAATTTAGGATAGACATATATATGTGTATATATATATAACCCAAATTAGCTTTTTGTGTGTCATGTATGTTGCAGATCTATTTCCCCAGTCTGTTGACTTTTGACTTGGAGACATTTTTCTCACCTATAAAGTTTTAATTTTTATGGAGTCAAATGCATCAGTCTTCTAGTCAAAGGCTTATTTATGGGTATGGTGTTTCAGTTTAGGATGATAAAGAAGTTGTAGATATGGATAAAGGAGATGGTTGTGCAACACATTATACTGGATGCCACTCAACTGTACATTCAAACATGGTTAAAATGGTAAGTTTTATGTTGTATATATTTTACCACCAAAAAAGGGTCGGGCTTAGATGTTTATAGGTTAGGGGTTTGGAGTACCTCTAACATTTATTCCCCAGGGATCTAATTTATAAAACACCCACACAAGGAAAGTAGATACTGACTTCACAAATTTCTTTATAAGTCCCACAGCAGAGGCTGTCTGGGAAAGCAGAGGTGGAAAAAGTCACATAAACTCGAGGTCAGTGTGAGACCTCCCACCCCCTGCTCTGGAATCAGATGGAGGAAGGCATGCATGCAGGCTGAGCTGGAGGTCAGTGTGAGACCTCCCATCCCCTATTCTGGAATCAGATGGAGGAAGGCATACGTGCAGGCTGAGTTGGAGGTCAGTGTGGGACCTCCCATCCCCTACTCTGGAATCAGACGGAGGAAGGCATACGTGCAGGCTGAGCTCAAGGTCAGTGTGAGACCTCCCACCCCCTGCTCTGGAATCAGATGGAGGAAGGCATGTGTGCAGGCTGAGCTGGAGGTCAGTGTGAGACCTCCCATCCCCTGCTCTGGAATCAGATGGAGGAAGGCACGCATGCAGGCTGAGCTGGAGGTCAGTGTGAGACCTCCCATCCCCTATTCTGGAATCAGATGGAGGAAGGCACGCATGCAGGCTGAGCTCAAGGTCAGTGTGAGACCTCCCACCCCCTGCTCTGGAATCAGATGGAGGAAGGTATGCATGCAGGCTGAGCTGGAGAGATGAGCTGGGTGGCAGAACAGTCCTCCCATCACCCTAGACCTTAAGTGCTCCCACATGCTCTCAGGCATGTATCAAACCAAGAAAGCAGGCTAGGAGGGTAACACAGCTAAGTGTATACAGGGAGCTACAAAATACTTGAGCTGAGCAAATGACACACAAGGAGACAGAAGCAGTATGACCTTTACACAGTGACCTGGCTGAAATCATTTCAGGCTCTCATTAATCAGGCGAGCTCTGCTTTCTCTCTGAGGTAGGTAAACTTGAGGGGTAAAGTGGGAGTTGGGGAAAACAGAAAAGAAAGCCTGGTGGTGTTTCTTCTAACTCTGTTATAAATAAAAAGTAACACACAAATGCCCTGTCTCAGGGCCCAAATATTAGGTGAAGAAATGTTTGTCATCTCAGTCACATGACATGGACTGTAGCAGAGCAGTACACACATGGTCATTATTCCTTTCCCTCTGCATGTTGTGTGCTTTCTCAGTTTTATAACGTACCTGATCCACTTGTCTCATCATACTAGCTGCAAACAAGGCCACTGAATGTCACACCAGGTGGCCATGGAGCATGTCTGTGAAGGGCGGAAACTGGGGCAAACAGCTGGCAGAGGCCTGCTAGAAAGTCCCCGATGCCCACTCCATGGAGGACTCCACACTTAAAAGACAAGATAAGCACGTGTCAGGCTGCCTCACTAGTTATCCCCCCAAATAAAAAAATAAAAGTAACCCCTCCAGGGAATGTGTACATACACACAAAAGTATGTGCACACAGCTACATGCAAAGGGGAAAGGCTGGGAAGGAACCAAATCCACCTCTGAACACCAGTTACTTGTGGGGAAGGGGAAGGTGAAGCTGCCTGTCAGCATTACTCACCTTTTCAACTGATGAACTTACATCAATTTTGGCAATTTCTCATAAAAAGGCAATTTTCACTCCTTGGGTGATCACCCAGGTCCTGCAAAACTGAGCCACCAATAACCACCTGCACCACTTCCCATGAGGCCAAATAATGGCTTCCCTCAAAGCTCAGCCATCCCACCCACCTCCCAGTCCTGTCCCATGCAGGGGCCTACCGGCCGCCTGGGGTACAGGGGTCCAGGCCAAACCCAACCCACAGACGGCTGGTGAAACCAGCATGTATCCAAGGGCCTTCCCCCGACCTAGGCCACGTGCCCACTGCATAGATAGGCCTGTGCTCGCTCCCCTAGGACAGAGACTCCCTTTTCTTCAGTTGGAACGAGGGATGGGGAGATTTGATGGTGTCCTGCACAGGTTGGTTTCTTCGGTTGGAACGAGGGATGGGGAGATTTGATGGTGTCCTGCACAGGTTGGTTTCTTCGGTTGGAACGAGGGATGGGGAGATTTGATGGTGTCCTGTACAGGTTGGTTTCTTCGGTTGGAACGAGGGATGGGGAGATTTGATGGTGTCCTGTACAGGTTGGTTTCTTCGGTTGGAACGAGGGATGGGGAGATTTGATGGTGTCCTCTACAGGTTGGTTTCTTCAGTTGGAACGAGGGATGGGGAGATTTGATGGTGTCCTCTACAGGTTGGTTTCTTCGGCTGGAACGAGGGATGGGGAGATTTGATGGTGTCCTGTACAGGTTGATTTCTTCGGCTGGAATGAGGGATGGGGAGATTTGATGGTGTCCTGTACAGGTTGGATGCTAATCTGATGAGGTGCTCTTGGAGAAGCTTGCCTGAGTTTGGGGCTTTCTCAGCACGTGGTGTGTGCTGCCTCTTCGAGCTTCAGAAGTCCCAGAAGGAAAGTGCTTCTGTGACCCCCATTTACTGGTGAACAGAGGTCAGGTGGTTTGCAGCCGGCCGAGCAGCTGCTAAGTGGCCAACAGGCTGGATCTGCGTCTCACTTGCAGAGGCCCTGCCTGGCTGCTGGGGCTGCCCTGAGACTCCCTCCACCTCCTCTTCCCTCCACAGCTTTCCCAGCTTCTATCCACAGCTGTGCTCCAGGTGGGGAACACCTGTGGGTGCACCAGGGTGCAACTACTCAGAGCCCAGTGTGCTGAAGGGCCCCTGCTCTATGCTGTTTCCATATCCAAGCCCAAGCTTGTCTAGAGCTTCAGCAAATCCAAGCCTCCCTGAATTCCCTGCAAGACCAAACTGAGCCCTACAACCCCCACTACACTGGTTAGCTGCCAGTCCCAGCCCCTGCTGCCTCCTGAGCCACTGTCTGTACAGTTCTGAAGTCCTTCAAGAATGTTGAGATCCTAAGCTGACTCTCACCCAAAGAGGTGAACAACCAGGGGCCTCCAGGGGTAGAGAACATACCCAGCCAGGTTCTGCTGCCTGTAGGCTTGATGTCCTTCCCCTACAACACACCACGCTTGCCAGGCTGGAAGAGGGGCTCCAGAAACTTGGGAAACCTGGGCCTATAGCTGGCATATGGAAAAGAGGCCTGGAAAAGCACCACTCCTGTCCATGAAGCCCCCAGATGGAACCAGGTAATTGGGAAATACATGGGCACCCAGGCTGACTCCCACTCAGACCCAGGTGGGAACTGCAGCAGTGACTTGCCCCCTCTGCCACTCTGGCTGTACCACTACAGGAGGGAGGAACATCTAGCCCCAAGCATGAGTGGAGACACTAGGTGTAGGCAGGTTCCAGTGGTTGCTGCAACTGAACCTTCCCAACCAGGTCCATGCAAGGCCATCTCAGATGGGTGCACACCTGGGTTGGGCAAGGACACC
The DNA here is from genome assembly GCF_047675955.1 of Chlorocebus sabaeus. Classification (NCBI taxonomy): domain Eukaryota; kingdom Metazoa; phylum Chordata; class Mammalia; order Primates; family Cercopithecidae; genus Chlorocebus; species Chlorocebus sabaeus. The sequence goes on along the minus strand of NC_132911.1, from coordinate 149,135,107 downwards.
CCTCAGAGTGAGAGCCACTGAGCAGGTCTGTCACAGAGGCCCCTTTTCCTGCTCCAAGGACAGGTTGGGGGGGAGTATGGGGGACATCTGCCCCCTCCCAGCTGCTTCCAGGAGCCACTTCTTTCAAGATGAGGCACTCTCCTGCCTGCCTGTTCCCATTTGGCTGCAATAGACCATTGCCAACATTCAGAGAACAAAAAGGGGCCTCACCTGTTTCCCCGACACGTCGAAGGCAGGTGGGTATGCCCAGGGGACCTGGGGTAGAACCTATACATCGGCCCACCCCCAGGCTATGCTGGCTTCATCTTATCTGTGTGATGGGGGTGGGGGTGGGAATTACCAAGAGACCATCACACAAGCCGTGGACAAGTTCTACAAGAGCCAGGTAGAAAACCACCGTGCATGCTGCCCGGCAACCAGATCACACACACATCTCTTATTTGACAGCTTCCCCAAAGCAGGCTTTGAAGTCCGGGCTCCCCAAGAAGCCTGGGGAGGAGACTCTCCCAGGCTAAAGGGCCTATTCCCAAAGGTGCCACTGTCAGTCTCATCCTGACAATCTTGGGTTATTTTTGCCCTGAAGTTTTGGAGTGGGGGACAGGGAGACAGCAGACAGTACGCATTAGCCACCTTTCCAGAGAGCATCAGCCCTCCAGACTGGGGCAGGTGAGACCTCCACTCGGGCGTTTTTCTCACTGGCTGCCAGTTGGGGGAAGCAGCATTGTGAGCACCTGCCCGTCTCCCCAGGTCCTGTTCAGAAACCCCATCTGTGCCTCTGGAGAGACTGCCCCGAGCACACAGGCCCAGCAACTGCCATCTATGGCCCCCAGTACCTAATCCCCTTCTACATAGGGGTCACTGCATGTGAGTATACACTGGGCTTGATTTCTGCCCACTAGTCCCTGCCAGATATCCCATGCCCACCCTCAAGAGAATGAGGCCACACAAACACACCCAGGCCGTCATGGTGATGGAGTGGCTGGGGTCCTACTTGCCCACCCTTCATTGCTGGTTCAGAGCCAGCTGCCTGACCACATTCCTACCCTGAGATGGGACTTTGGGGACATTGCCCACCAGGGTCACTGACCACTTTTAGGGTTCAAGAAACAGGGCCAGCTGGTCCCCTAGAAGTCTGGAACATGGGATAAGCCAAGGCTTGCCTTCAGAACAGGTTTTCCACCATGTAGCCGCCCAAGGCCCAGGGCATCCCCAAGTTCATGTGAAGCCTGCCTGCCATGTCCACAGCCCATGCCCACCCCTCCTGGAGCCACTGGAATGCTTGTTCCTGGGCACTCGACAAACCCAGACAGCTTCAGCCTTGCAGGACAACCATGCACACCTGGCAGCCGTAGCCGGAGGGGGGCCCATAGATAGAAGTTGGAGGTGAAGCCAGATGCTATGAGAATACTTTATTCGGCAAAATCGTATACTATAAAAATGCTTTAAAATGCAGGAGGAGAGGTGAAGACACAAACAAGTGCGTAGTGACACATGGCAGTCAGAACACAGTAAAGAATCCACACTGCTTCCCCCCTTTACCTAGAAAAGGAAAGTTCTAGGCCTCCTCCTCCTCCTCCTCAGCATATTCCTCAAACTCCTCCTCCTCAGCTGTGGCATCCTGATACTGTTGATACTCAGAAACCAGGTCATTCATGTTGCTCTCCGCCTCCGTAAATTCCATCTCATCCATCCCCTCGCCCGTATACCAATGGAGGAAGGCCTTGCGCCGGAACATTGCTGTAAACTGCTCTGAGACACGCTTGAAGAGCTCCTGGATGGCCGTGTTGTTCCCAATGAAGGTGGCTGACATTTTTAGCCCCCGGGGTGGGATGTCACAGACGGCTGTTTTGACGTTGTGGGGGAGCCAGTCAGCGAAGTAGCTGCTGTTCTTATTTTGAATGTTGAACATTTGTTCATCCACCTCCCTCATGGGCATGCGACCCCTGAAAATGGCAGCCGCCGTTAGGTAGCGGCCATGACGAGGGTCACACGCGGCCATCATATTCCTGGCATCAAACATCTGCTGTGTAAGCTCAGCCACCGTCAGGGCCCGGTACTGCTGGCTGCCCCGGCTGGTCAGGGGGGCAAAGCCGGGCATGAAGAAGTGCAGCCGGGGAAACGGGACCATGTTCACGGCCAGCTTCCGCAGGTCAGCATTCAGCTGGCCTGGGAAGCGCAAGCACGTGGTGACCCCGCTCATGGTGGCAGACACCAGGTGGTTCAGGTCACCGTAGGTGGGCGTGGGCAGTTTTAGGGTCCTGGAACAGATGTCGTATAACGCTTCGTTGTCTATACAGAAGGTCTCGTCTGCATTTTCTATGAGCTGGTGGACGGAGAGGGTGGCGTTGTAGGGCTCCACCACCGTGTCTGACACCTTGGGCGAGGGCAGGATGCTGAATGTGTTTATGATCCTGTCTGGGTACTCCTCCCGGATCTTACTGAGCAGAAGGGTACCCATCCCAGACCCCGTCCCCCCACCCAGGGAGTGGGTCAGCTGGAAACCCTGCAGGCAGTCACAGCTCTCAGCCTCCTTTCTGACAACGTCCATCACTGACTCCATCAGCTCCGCGCCTTCCGTGTAGTGCCCCCTGGCCCAGTTGTTTCCGGCCCCACTCTGACCTGTAAGACAGTACAGCCAGTCACTCGATGGCCAGGTATATGGTCATTAGTGGTCACCATAATGCAAAAAGGGCCAAGTGTCATGTGAGGTGAGCGCACCGTTCTCCCTACAGGTGGAGCAAATGAAACCCCTCCCCCAGAGTTACAGGACAGCAGCCTCCCTGTTAGAAATTAAGTCAGGGGCCGGGCGCGGTGGCTCAAGCCTGTAATCCCAGCACTTTGGGAGGCCGAGACGGGCGGATCACAAGGTCAGGAGATCGAGACCATCCTGGCTAACCCGGTGAAACCTCGTCTCTACTAAAAAATACAAAAAACTAGCCGGGCGAGGTGGCGGGCGCCTGTAGTCCCAGCTACTCGGGAGGCTGAGGCAGGAGAATGGTGAACCCGGGAGGCGGAGCTTGCAGTGAGCTGAGATCTGGCCACTGCACTCCAGCCTGGGCAGCAGAGCCAGACTCCGTCTCAAAAAAAAAAAAAAAAAAAAGAAATTAAGTCAGGAGTCAAGCCTGAGACAGGCTGACAGACCTCCCTGCAGGTGGCTCCTGCCCATTTTCTGGGAAGGCAGTAGCTACGGTCCCAGCTCAGCTCCCTGCAGGGAGTTGACATCAGTAGCTCTTCACCTTGAGGAGACACCTGGGCCTTCCTCCCAAAGCCCGTTTAGGAGGCAGACGGAGCGACTGGGAGGATAGGAGGTTGTTCAGGGGCTCTGGATCCACGGTTCCCACGGCCATGACCTTGGGGCACGCCTAGATTTTGAGTGGCCCTGGCTAAGAAGCCGCACCCCAGTCCTCACCCACAGCTCACCGAAGATGAAGTTGTCCGGCCTGAAGATCTGCCCGAAGGGCCCCGAGCGCACAGAGTCCAGGGTGCCCGGCTCCAGATCCACCAGCACAGCGCGGGGCACGTACCTGCCACCTGAGAGGGGCGGGAGGGCATGAGCGAGGGGAGGGCCGCGTTCCCAGGAGGGCGGTGGGGAAGGTCGGGGGTCTCACCGCAGGCCTCGTTGTAGTACACGTCGATGCGCTCCAGCTGCAGGCGGCTGTCCCCGTGGTAGGTACCCGCGGAGTCGATGGCGTGTTCGTCCGAGATCACCTCCCAGAACTGTGAGACGGGAGGGGCCGGACAGGCCAGGGCCAGTCACGGGGGTGCCCCAGCTCCTCTCCCACCCCCACCCTCATCCGCACCCCCATCCCTAGGCCGCCGTGTCCCTGGGTCCACCCCGGCCGCCTCGCCAGCCGCCCAGTCCCACCGCATCCCCGGCAGGGACCCGCCCCCGCCCCCACCACTGCCAACACTTTCCCTGGCCACCCGCAGGCCCGAGCTGGGCCCTCAGAGGCCCCGCTGCCAACCTTGGCGCCGATCTGGTTCCCGCACTGCCCGGCCTGCGTGAGCACGATCTCCCGCATGGCTAAGGCGGGATCAGGGCAGCAGGAGAGACGTGAGGAGGAGGAGGAGCAGACGCGCAGTGACCCAGCCCGCCCTCTGCCAACGCTGAAATAGCCCCGCGCCCACCTCCCCCAGCCTCGCATCGGGCTCCCAGAATAAGCAACAGCTTTACTTGCACACAGGTGTACCCACCTGTGAATCCCTTGGCGTTGAACGTCTGTTGGAGAGCTCAGGTGTCCCTGCTGTGGTCCCTTCCACGCTGGGGAAAGCTGGTCAGCTGGAGAACTTCCTTCCACGTCTTTACTAAGACTAAATCCCTAGCTGACCCGAAACTGAATTTTCCTCCCATGTGGGAGGGGAGGACTCTAGTTTCCATACTCACAGAGTGCCTTGCACCTGCCCTAGATGGATGACATATTTTTGTAATTGATGAGTCTTTTCATCTATTAGGAGATCTGTGGTTAGGAAAGGCCTTCCCTATGTTAACAGGACTTCATTATAAGTTTGACTTTGGAGCAGTTCAAACCTGCAGTAAGCTATGGGTGTTAGAGATAGTCAGGACTTCATTATAAGTTTGACTTTGGAGCAGTACAAACCCACAGTAAGCTATGGGTGTTAGACATAGTCAGGCCTCTGATTTAGCTGAGTCTTCTTTAGAGTGGGATCAGCCCTTTCACCTTTCCAGAGGACCACGGTCTCCACGCAGAGTGAAGGTCATATTGGATTCTTCAAGCTGAGGATAGGTGTTGGGATATACCTGCTGTGAAAGATGAGCCCTTGTCACTTTGCAGGCTTTTAGATGACCCAAACTGAGGAGTTATTTCTTCTGGTAAACATTTTTCAGATGGGGTGGGGAATGCCTCGATCTAACCAGCAAAGGTATCAGTGAGCATTAGCAAATATTTGAATCTCCTGCAGAAAGGCAGCTGAGTAAAATTAGAGTTTCCAGTTCTCACCTGGATAGGTTCCTCATTTTGAACAGGTTTAACTGGAGAAGGAGAAAATTGCTGGCCGTTTGGGTCATGTCAGGCACAGAGCTCTCGGTGCTGAGACACCTGTTTTAGTGTCTTGAAAAGATTTACCCCATAAACAAATGAGACATTAACAGAAACAAATAATCTCTTCTAGGGTGAAAAGAATCAGGAAAGTGCTGAATTATATTCCTATGATTGGTACTTGGCATTAGTAATTTATTACCATCCTTCAGCCAGCCAGAGGGGCCCTGGACTGAAATGCAATCCCTGGCCCATTTTTGTTCTTCAGAGTATTCTGGCCCAGTTCTATGCATGCTGACCAGCACGCCCATAAGCTTCATTGGCCCTCTCAGTGCAGGGGCCTTGGCTGTGGCATCTACAAGGGCATTTCCTTTTACATGGTCAGTCTCTCTTTTGATGTCCTCTGCAATTAATTATAGTCACTTTCTGGCAGCAAAGCAGCATTCTAACAAGCTCGAAATCTGAATGCTGTTGTATGGAAAAGCCCTTGGGGTCAGGAGTCCCTACCCATTCCAAACTGCAGCATAAGCATGAAGCACTAAAAAGTCATACTTGGAATCAGTGTAAATGTTAACTTTTAAATCCTTTCCCAACTGCAGGGGCCTGGTAAGTTCAATTAACTCACCTTTTTGAGCTGAGGTAGAGGCCAGCAAGGCTTGTGCCTTGATTCTCTTGTGCTGACTAATAATGGTATATCTAGCCCTCCTGTTTTCCTGATGCATAAAACAACTTGCATCTGTTAACCACTCTTCTTTGGGATGGTCAAGGGATTCATCTCTCTTAAGTCTGGCCTGCTAGAATAAATTTGTTTCATAACCTGTGACATGCTTTGGCTGTGTCCCCAGTCGAATCTTATCTTGAATTGTAGCTCCCATAATTCCCATACATCGTGGGAGGGACCCAGTGGGAGGTAATTGAATCGGGGGATGGGTCTTTCCTATGCTGTTCTCGTGACAGTGAATAAGCCTCATGAGATTGGAGGTTTATTTATTTATTTATTTTTGAGGCATAGTCTTGTTCCATTGCTCAGGCTGGAGTGCAGTAGCATGATCTCGGCTCACTGCAACCTCTGACTCCTGGGTTCAAGCGATTCTCCTATCTCAGCCTCCCGAGTAGCTGGGATTACAGGCGCCCACCATCATGCCTGTCTAATTTTTGTACTTTTAGTATAGACGGGGTTTCACCATGTTGGCCAGGCTGGCCTCGATCTCCTCATCTCAGGTCATCCACTGCCTTGGCCTCCCAACGTGCTAGGATTACAGCTGATGGTTTTATAAAGGGGAGTTTCCCTACACAAGCTCTTTTCCCTGCTGCTGTGTAAGAGATGTGACTTTGCTCCTCATTTGCCTTCTGCCATGAGTGTGAGGCCTCCCCGACCGTGTGCAACTGTGAGTCAACTAAACCTCTTTTCTTTATAAATTACCCAGCCTCAGATATGTCTTTATTAGCAGCATGAGAACAGACTAATACAACCTGTATGCCAGGAAGGCTGGGAGCACCTGTGGACTCTGGCAGGTAAGTAGCTGCGTTTATGGTTTGGCAGGCTTTAAGTGTTATGTCTGGAGTGTCTAGCAATAAGGCCTGATGCTTTCATAAATATTCTTCTATTATCCACGGGTGCCCTTTAGCTTCTAGGACCACCATCCCTTGTTGTGGGGTCAAAAACCTGTAGGTGCTGTTCTAATGTTAGTTTATTAGCTTTGCCTACTAGAAAAGTGGTAGCAGCAATAGCTCTAAGACCTCAAGGCCACCACCTCGTCTATCTGCTTAGAAAGTTAGGCTACTGGCCTTGGAATGTCCCCCAGTTTTGGGACAAGATTACTCAAGGCCTATGCCTTGCTTTTTGGCCATATAAAGAAGAAATGGTTCTTCCAACTTGTGGACTCCCATGGCTACAACAGAGCACAATTTCTCCTTGAGAGTTACATTCTAGGAGCTCTAAATCTTTCCCTTTTTTGTATCATATAAAGGCTTGGTTACATGTCCAAATCTGGGCACCCATAAGCAGCAGTACCCAGACATCTCCTAAAAAAGCCCACAGTCATTTGTTGGACTGGGATCCTTGGATGACTAAAATAACTTTTTTATCTTCTAGGGATGTTGATCAGTTCTAGAGGTTAAGGTAGGTTCCAAATATTTAAGTCTTTGAGTCAAAATCCGAGCCCTGTATGGTCATACCCTGTATCTGCAAGTTCCCAGGAAATTTACCAACTTAATAGTACTATAATGTGAGTCTTATTTAGTTGGGCTAGCAATGAACAAGTCACCTACATACTAATAATTGTGTCTCTTTCCAACTGTAGATTTCTTAAGTCCTTAGCTAGAGTATTTTCAAATAAGTGGGGGCTATCCCAGAACCCTTCAGAGATGACTGTCCAGGTTAGTTTTGAGGCTGAATGCGTATCTGGATGAGTCATTCAAAGGCAAACATATTATGAATCTGGACGCATTGAGAGGCAGAAAAATGTGTCTTTCAGATTTAAAAGTGTAAACCAGCTTGCATCCCCTGGGACTTGGTAAGTATTGGGGACAATGAGGTGTATGGAGACAACTGCATTTATTAATGCTCTAAGGTTTCTGACAAATCTGTACTTGCCATTAGGCTTTTCATCTGGTAACATGCGAGTATTGTAAGGAGACTCTCACGGCCTTAGTAACTCACACGGCAAGAATTTGGAAGCTGGTAATGTGTGAGTATTGTAACTCATGCCATTAGGCTTTTCATCTGGTGACGTGTGAGTATTGTAAGGAGACTCTCACAGCCTTCATAACTCAAAGGCAAGAATTTGGCAATAAGGGGTTGAATTTCCCCTCATGCTTCTCGCCCTAAAATGTATTGTCGAGGAGTTAAAGGTAAAGTATTTAACTTTCAAATCCTTTCCCAACTGCAGGGGCCTAGAAAGTTCAATTAACTCGGCTTTTTGAGCTGAGGTAGAGGCCAGCAAGGCTTCTGCCTCGATTCTCTTGTAATCGACTGACTAATAACAGCATATCTAGCCCTCCTGTTTCCCTGATGCATAAAACAACTTGCCTCTGTTAACCACTCTTCCTTGGGATGGTCAAGGGATTCATCTCTCTCAAGTCTGGCCTCCTAAATAAATTTGTTTCATAACCTGTGATGTGCTTTGGCTGTGTCCACAGTCAAATCTTATCTTGAATTGTAGCTCCCATAATTCCCATATATCATGGGAGGGACCCAGTGGGAGGTAATTGAATCGGGGGATGGGTCTTTCCCATGCTGTTCTTGTGACAGTGAATAAGCCTCATGGGATCTGATGGTTTATTTATTTTTGAGACATAAAAAATAAATCCTTGAGGGCGAGGAGCACGAGGCTCAAGTTGGATTTGAATGGGGGAGGGGTTTAGTGCGTTTCCCAGAGCCTGTGTGGCCCAAACCTCAAGATTTACTTGAGAAAACACCTCAGGTGGTAAATGTGACAGCTCATTCTTAACTTTTTTTTCCCCTGAGGGGTCAGGAACAAAAGTAACACTTTCTATGCTTTATGATCTGTGAGGGTGACCATCACTTGGTCTGAGTCAATAAACCTCTCCCCAGTAAGAGGTCAGGCATTCAGACAGTACTAAAAAGGCAGATGAGAAACCCAGAGCCCCTGGAAGGCAACTTAGAAGATGCAAAAATCAGTGTTTTTGGGCTTGGCCATCATGAGAAGACAGGAGCCCCTTGTATTGAATCAGGACAGAGTCATCTGCTCCCACACCTAATAAGAAGTTAATGCTCCTACCTGCCACTTCAAGAGTCACCTGAGGCTCCTCCATCTCTCGATAGCTAATAGTCCAGTGGGAGCGGAGGTAGGAAGCATCAGGCCCTACCACTTTTGAGTCTGCTGGGCTCTGATGATGGCTCCCTTGGAAGCACAGTGCATTTCCTTCGGCAGTGGCCGACCTTCTTACAGAAGGCACATTGGTTGATATCCAAGGCACAGTGGCCCAGAGGCACGGACTGGGACTTTTACCTTCTCACTTCCTCTGCGAGGGCCAGGGGTTAAAGGGCTGCCTCTGAAGTCGTGGAGAGCACAAGGCTGCAGCTAGAAGCTGGGCCTCTTGGGAGATTTGCTTTATGTTTTCTCTGCCCTATTCCTGTGATGGAAAACTGCAGAATCCAAGTCTAAAATCTGATCCACGGGAGTCTGGAAGGCTAAGGCTGCTTTTGGCGGCTTCCTGCAGATATCAGAAGCAGACTGGGCTATAAAATAAACTCCTAGCAATGCCTGTCCCTTCTTGGAGTCAGGGTCAGTGTTAGTGTATTCCCTCAAAGTCTAAATTATCCACACTTGTAATAAGGCTAGGTTTTCATCTTTTCCCTGAGTAATTTTCCAGACTTTGTAAAAATCAAAAAGCTTTATCACACTTTTTTTGATTCCTTCAAGGAGTCAAATGATCATAATTTTTTCTCTCTATATCCCACTTTCTTCCCAATTCATTTCTCTTTTCTAGATTCTAGTTCTCTTTGGGGTCCTAGTCAGGCACTGCTGTGCCTCCTACTTGATAGGTGTCATGTCCCTGGTTGCAGGCTGCCACCCTGTTAGCAGGTGCTCTAGCCACTCCCATAATACACTGCTTTTCTACCACGCAACAGGTAAACACAAATATATGCAAATCTTGCCTGGTCAGATCATACATCAAGGTTAGCCTTTCAAATTTGTCTATGAATTTTCCTGGAACCTCTGAAAGCTGTTTTAGTTTTTCCTTGCATATGGCTAATTCAGATATAGAAAAGGGTCCATATACCTATATAGTGTCCCTATTATCATCTGTCACTTCCCAGAGAGGGCAAACATTCAACTTTGCCAGCTGATAAGAGGCCCCACTGCATGTTGTTCTGGTGAAGCTCGGATGTTTCGAGAGTGGGGTATGTATGTAAGACAGGACTCGAAGGGCAGGGAGAAGATGATGACAGGACACTAGAAAGCTCTGGAAAACTAGAAGAAATTAATAACATGTTGCACACCTCACCAGAACTGGAAGGAGTCTGTGTTCTTATGGGGTGCTCGGACTGGCAGGGGAGAGTTCAGCCCCAGCTAAGAAAAGCCTAATATTAAGAGGCACTTGCATTAGAAGGGTAATCAATTATGTGCCATCCTTATTTTGTCTTTTCCTCCATCAAACATATAGAAGCCCATTTTAACTTTTTATCTTGACCAAGTATCAGAGAAGCCTGTATGTAAAGTATTTCCTCCCATTTAGTTTCTTAGTTTCTCTTCTATAAAACAAATTAAGCTGCAAGAAAAGGGGGAGGGGAATGGGAAGGCTGTAACTTGTGCGTTGTGATGTATTCGTCCATTTTCACACTGCTACAACAAAACTCTTTCAGGAAAAAAGTGACAGGCTGGGTTTAGAAAGTAGGGTCCAGCTGCCCTATGCCAGCTCACCAAAGATGACCTTATGGTTAAGAAATGAGAGAAAACTGTTAAGAGAAAGTCTCATATTCTCCATCTTGAGGCTGTTTACAGGGGTTGTCACAAAAGAGGCTGTCACTAAACAGGCAGATCTGATCCCATCATGTAGGGCTGTGAAATGCCACATTTCAACTCCTAGTCATAATGATGGAGAGGTTATTGCTGATCATTTCTGATAATTAAGGTACAAAAATACTAGATTCCAAGACATCTCTTTTTTTCAGTGTCACTTGGACCAGTGGCAAATTAAATAAGCAATCAGCTAAAAGTCAGAGGATCCTTGAGGAAAGTAAAAGCTAAACTGTTTGGGGCCTCTTTCCTGGGGCAGCCTCCGGGCTACTAAAAAACAGAGGTGGTGAGCAGAAAGGTGACAAGATGCAGAGCACTCAGGTGAGGGACAGAGAGCACAAGGTGGACAGTCCAAAAAGAGAACTTGGCAAACATCTTCTTTAGCCAAATCCATTCTTCTCAATATACCCCAGGGCCCCTAACCTTGTGAGTTTGGCCTCTAATCTGAGTGTGACACCCCCAGGTCTCTAACTTTGGGCTGAGTCTCTCACCCTAACCTTATACCCTAGGGCCTCTGACTTAAGTAATAGTGGATAATCGTTCTTGCCCACCTGAATGGCTTCACGACTCCAAAAGATGGCCCACTTGCCAGCCGATTGATTCTGTGTGGATTGTTTTCCTTGGAATGGGGGTCTTGTCTTGGTGTCCCTTCATGGTGTTGCTGAAAGATGTTGCTGGAAAAGAGGGTCCTGATACAGATGACAAAGTAGGATTCTTAGATCTTATGCAGGAAAAAATTTGAGGTGAGTCAGAGAGCACAGTGAAGGAAGCAAGTTTATTAGAAATGACTCCATTACAGAGTTGGACATCCTCAGAAAACAAGAGCAGGAATGCATTGTCTTTTGTTAGTGTCTCCACTTATAAGTAACTATAAAGAGAAAGAGCTATAATTAAACTTGAGAGGTGCAGATGTACTCACTAAAGTTGGGGCTATTGGTTTTAACAATGACCATTAACCTGTTGACCTAAGCTAGCTCATTAATATTATCTTTAAGAAAAAGTGCTGCACTTCTAAGACATTTATATGTTTTTGAGGCTTGGTGGAAGATGTCTTGTATGGCCAAAAATATTCTGCAATTGTAATATGTGGCCAGCTAAAAAATGTGGCTATTTTCAGACCATAAGTGTTATCCTTCTAAATGCCTTGTGAGTACCTAGCTACTCATATTAAGACAGAGTATTCTAGTCATGTTTATTAAACTAGAAGCTTGGTAACCATGAGTTCCTCTAACACCGCAAGTCTACTCCTCAAGGATAAAATGTATTTCTTAGGAATTTTGTGCATTTTGTTTGATGGCATTTGGTATGTTTACCAAAATGGCAGAAAAGAGTGAAATTAGTCCTCAAAGATTTCTCAGGATTGGATATAAACAAAATGATTATAGGTAATATGCAAGTTGATATGCAAAAGAAATTTTGTTTGAAACACAATGAGATTTTTATATTTATTTATTTATTTATTTATTTATTTATTTATTTATTATTATTTTGAGACGGAGTCTTGCTCTGTTGCCCAGGCTGGAGTGCAGTACACCATCTTGGCTCACTGAAACCTCTGCTTCCCGGGTTCAAGGGATTCTTCTGCCTCAGCTTCCCAAGTAGTTGAGATTACAGGCATGAATCACCACACCCAGCTAATTTTTGTGTCTTCAGTAGAAGACACTGTTGGCCAGGCTGGTCTCATACCCCTGACAAGAAGTGATCTGCCCACCTTGGCCTCCCAAATTGCTGGGATTACAGGCTTGAGCCACCGCTCCCAGCCACAATGAGGTTTTTAAATAATTCAAACTGATTTCTTGCTGTTGAGCAAGGAGCTGAGCAAATTTATCATGGGCCTGAGATCATGGGCCTGAACTAGGAGAAGACTGAAGACAGACTCTGGAACACATGTGATTAATTACAATGGAAACCAAATCAAATTTAATAAGGCTGTACCTCTTAGTTTCAAGATGTTTCCCTTCATTTTGAAATGTGGTGTTATTCTGTGGAAAAGAAAACTAGTGTTTATCCCCAGAGTAAAGAACAGGGTTCCCTGCAGGGATTGATTGACTGAGAGCTGTGGCTCAGGATTAAAAATCCTTCTTTTTTCCACTTATAAACTAAAAATTAATTTCTAAGCCCCTATTGACTAAATGGACCCCTCTTCTTGGATAAGGACATTCCAAAGTTAACCTGAAAAGTTAGTTCAAGCCATGGGTCACACATGCCTCATTATACTCTCCTCCCTTTGGTTTTAATTTTAATTGTTAATTTATTTTTGTGGGTACATTGTTGGTGTATATATTTATGGGGGTACATGACATACTTTGATACAGGTGTGCAATGAGTAATACATAGTAAAAAACGGGATATCCATCCCCTCAAGCATTTATAGCTTGTGTTATAAACAATCCAATTATCCTATTTTAGTTTTTATAAAATGTATAATTAAATTGTTTTTGACTATAATCACCCTGTTGTGCTATCAAATACTGTCTTATTCATTCTTTCTAACAATTTTATTTTACCCATTTAGCATCCCCACTAACCCCCTGTTCCCCCACTGCCCTTCCCAGCCTCTGGTAACCATCCTTATATTCTCTATCTCTATGACACTAATTGTTTTGAATTTTAGCACCCACAAATAAGTGAGAACATGTGACATTTGTCTTTCTGTGCCTGACTTATTTCACTTAGCCTAAAGACTTTCAGGTCCATTTATGTTACCGCAAATGTCAGACTCTCATTCTTTCTTATAGCTGAATCGTACTCCATTGTGTACATATGCCACATTTTCTCTATCCAGTCATCTGTTGATGGACATTTAGGTCTCTTCCAAATCTTGGCTATTAGCAACATTTGTTTTTGACTGACTTCTGGATAAAAGCCACCTTAACTGGGGTGAAATGGTATCTCATTTTGGGTTTGATTTGCATTTCTATGATGATCAGTAATGTGGAGCACCTTTTCATTTGCCTGTTGCCATTTGTATGTCTTCTTTTCATAAGTGTTCATTTAAATTTTTGTCCACTCTTTCATTGGATTACTACATTTTTTTCTTTCTTTCTTTTTTTTTTTTTTTTTTTGAGACAGAGTCTTGCTGTGTCTCCCAGGCTGGAGCGCAGTGGCCCAATCTCGGCTCACTGCAACCTCTGCCTCCCAGGTTCAAGCAATTCTCCTGCCTTAACCTCCCAAGTAGCTGGGACTACAGGCGTCAACCGCCACACCCGGCTAATTTTTGTATTTTTAGTAGAGACGGGGTTTCACCATATTGGCCAGGCTGGTCTCGAACTCCTGGCTTTGTGATCCACCCGACTCGGCCTCCCAAAGTGCTGGGATTACAGGCATGAGCCACCGCGCCCGGCTACGACATTTTCTTCTGTAGAATTTTTGAACTTAATATATTGTAGTGTATTAGTCTGTTTCTGCACTGCTATAAAAAAACAGACTGGGTTATTTATCTATTTATTTATTTATTGAGACGAAGTCTTGCTCTGTCACCCAGGCTGGAGTACACTGGCACGATCTCGGTTCACTGCAACCTCCACCTCCCGGGTTCAAGCAATTCTCTGCCTCAGCTTCTTGAGTAGCTGAGATTACAGGCACCCACCACCATGCCCAGCTAAGTTTTGTATTTTTAGTAGAGACGAAGTTTCACCATCTTGGCCAGGCTGGTCTTGAACTCCTGACCTCGTGATCCACCCACCTCGGTCTCCCAAAGCGCTGGGATTACAGGCATGAGCCACTGCACCTGGTGAGACTGGGTAATTTATAAAGGAAATAGGTTTAATTGAGTCACAGTTCCACATGGCTGGGGAGGCCTCAGGAAACTCACAATCACGGCAGATGGGGAAGCAAGCACCTCTTCCATGACAGCAGGTGAGAGAGCATGTATGTGAAGCAAAGGGAGAAGAGACCCTTATAAAACCATCAGATCTCATGAGAACTCACTCATTATCAGAAGAACAGCATGGGGGAACCACACCCATGATCCAATCACCTTCTACCAGGTCTCTCCCTCAACATCTGGGGATTACAATTCAATATGAGATTTGGGTGAAGATACTAAGCCTAACCACATCATGTAGCTATCAATTGATTTTCAGATGGGTAATTTACAAATATTTTCTCCCATTCTGTGGGTTTTCTCTTCACTTTGTTTATTGTTTCCTTCACTTTAAAAAAGCTTTCTGACTGGCTGTAATTCCATTTGTCCATGTTTTCTTTGGTTGTCTGTGCTTATGGGGCATTATTTAAGAAATTTTTGCCTAAACCAATGCCCTAAAGAGTTTCCCCAATGTTTTCTTGTAAAAGTTTGATAGTTTGAGGTGTTAGGTTTAAGTCTTTAATTCATTTTAATTTGATTTTTGTATGTGGCAAGAAATAGGGTTCTAGTTTCATTCTTCTGCCTATGGCTTGCCAGTTTTCTCAGTCCTATTTATTACAGAAACTGTCTTATTTTTTGTTGTATGTTCTTGACTCTTTCATTGAAAATAAGTTTAGTTTAGCTGTATGAGTTTGTTTCTTTTTCTTCTTTTTTTTTTTTTTGCTTTTGTAACATTTTATTGTAGGAATATAGTACATTATACATACAGAAAATATGTATTAATTGACTATGTTATTTTTTTAACCCATCTTTTTTTTTTCATTATACTTTAAGTTCTAGGGTACATGTGCATAACGTGCAGGTTTGCTACATATGTATACTTGTGCCATGTTGGTGTGCTGCACCCATCAACAGTTCTCTATTTCATTCCATTTGTCTTTATGTCTGTTTTTATTCTAGTGTCATGCTGTTTTAATTACTATAGCTTGACAGTACAATTTAAGACCAGGTATTGGGATTCCTCCAGTTTTGGTTTATATACGCAGCGTAACTTTGACTATTATGGTGTTTCATGGTTCTGTGTATATTTCATATTTTTTTTCTATTTCTGTGAGGAATGTCATTGTTTTGATGGAGATGGCATGAAATGTATAGATTGCTTTGGATCGCATAGACATTTTTTAAAATACTGATTCTTCCAATTTGTGAACATAGAAATATCTTTCCACTTTTTTGTGTTCTCTTTCATTTCTTTTATCAGTGTTTTACTTTTTTTTTTTTTTTTTTTTTTGAGGCGGAGTCTGGCTCTGTCGCCCAGGCTAGAGTGCAGTGGAGCGATCTCGGCTCACTGCAAGCTCCGCCTCCTGGATTCACGCCATTCTCCTGCCTCAGCCTCCTGAGTAGCTGGCACTACAGGCGCCGCCACCACGCCCGGCTAATCTTTTGTATTTTTAGTAGAGACGAGGGTTCACCGTGTTAGCCAGGATGGTCTCGATCTCCTGACCTCGTGATCCACCCACCTCGGCCTCCCAAAGTGCTGGGATTACAGGCGTGAGCCACTGCGCCCAGCCAGTGTTTTACATTTTTAATTGTTGAGAACTTTTATTTCTTTGGTAAATTCCCACACATTTTGTTTTCTTTGTGGCTATTGCAAATAGGATTACTTTTTTGAATTCTTTTTCAATTTGTTGACTGTTGGCATATAGAAATCCTACTGATTTGTACATGTTGATTTTGTATTCTGCAAATTTACTCAAATTATTACTTCTAATAGCTTTTTGGTGGATATATTAGGACATTCTCACATTGCTATAAAAATAATTGGTGACTGGTTAATTTATAAAGGAAATAGGTTTAATTGGCTCATGGTTCTACAGGCTGTACAGAAAACATAGCACTGGCTTCTGCTTCCGGTGAAGCCTTTGACAACTGACAATCAAGGTCAAAAATAAATCCAGTGCTTGCACATCCCATAGTAAGTGCGAGGGCAGGGGGAAGTAGTACACACACTTTTAGATAACCAACTCTCATGAAAACTTACTGTTGTAAGAATGGCACGAAAGGAAATGATGCCAAACTGTTCATGGAAATCCTGCCCTCATGATTCAATCACCTCCCCACTAGGCCCACTTCCAACATTGAGGATTACATTTCAATATAAGATTTTGGTGGGAACACACATCCAAACCATATCATTTTGCCCCTGGCCATTCTAAATCTCATATCCTTCTCATATTTCAAAATATAATCACGACTTCCCAATAATCCCCAAAGTCTTAACTCATTTCAGCCTTAACTCAAAAGTCAAAATCCTCATCTAAGACAAAGCCAGTTTATTCCTCCTATAAGCCTGTAAAATAAAAAACAAATCAGGTACTTCCAAGATACAAATGAGGCATCGGCATTGGGTAAATACTTCTATTCTAAAAGGAAGAAATCAGCAAAAAGAAAGAGGCCACAGGACCCATGCAAGTCTGAAACCCAGAAAGGGAGTTATTGAATTGTGAGGCTCCAAAATAATTATTTTTGACTCTATATCCCATTTCCAGGGCACACTAATGCCTTGGGATGTTTAGACCTTGTGGCTTTGCATGGTTCAGCCGCCACAGCTGCTCTCATGGGCTGGTATTGTGTGCCTCTGGCTGGTATTGTGTGCTTCCGGCTTTTCCAGGTGCAAGGTGCAAGCTGCAGCTATATCTACCATTCTGGGGTCTGGAGGACGTGATCCTCTCCTCACAGATCTACTAGGCCATGCCCCAGTGGGGAGCCCGCATCAGGACTGTAACCTTACATTTCTTCTCTGCATTGTTTTAGTAGAGGTTCTCCATGAGGGCTCCACACCTGCAGCACGCTTCTGCCTGCACACCCTGGCTTTTTTATACATTCTTTGAAGTAAAGGTGGAGGCTCCCAAGTGGCAACTCTTGCATTTTGTATACCCACAGGCCTAACACCATATGAAAGCTACCAAGGCTTATCCTTTCACCCTCTGAAGCAGTGACTGGAGTTGTAACTGGGTTAATTTGTGCTACACCTGGAGCTGGAGCAGTGGCCAGGATGCAGGGAGCCATGTTCCAAGGCTACCCAAGGCAGCAGGTCCTGGGCCTGACCCCAGAAACTATTCTCTTCTTTTAGGCCTCAGGGCCTTTGATGGAGTCCTGCCTTTTAGATTTCTAAAATACCTTCAATTCCTCTTTCCCATTGTCTTGGCTACCAACACTTGCTGGTTTTTTTGTTTTGTTTTGTTTTGTTTTTAGATTATACAACTATCTCTAACAAGTGGTTGCTCCACAGCCTGCTTGAGTTCCGCTCTTATAAAAGCTTCTTACTTTTCTGCATGACTAGGCTGCAAAGTTTTCAAGCTTTTACACTATGCTTCCCTTGTAAGTAAAAATAAGTTATAACTTACTTTTTTTGCTCCAACATGTGAGCATAGGTTGTTAGAAGCAGCCAGGCCACATCTTAAATGCTTTGCTGCTTAGACATTTTTCCAACAGAAACCCTAAATCATCACTTTCAAACTCAAACTTTTATATATCCCTAGGGCATGACCAAAATTCAGCCAACCACTTTGCTAAGACAACATGCATGACCTTTGCTTCATTCCTAATACATTTCTAATTTCCATCTGAGACCTCCTCAGGCCAGCCTTCACTGTCCAGATCACTATCAGCATTTTGGTCACAACCATTCAACCAGTCTTTAAGAAAATCTCAACTTTCTCTCATTTTTCTGTCTTCTTCTGAGTCCTACAAACTCTTCCAACCTCTGCCTGTTTACCCAATTACAAAGCTGATTCCACATTTTCAGGTATTCTTATAACAATTTTCCACTCCTTTGTGCCAATTTTCTGTAGTAAGCTATTTTTGTATCACTATAAATACCTGAGACTGGGTAATTTATTTTTTATAAAGGAGGTTTAAGTGGCTCATGATTCTACAGGCTGTAGAGAAGACAGCACTGGCAGGCACTTCTGGGGAGGCCTCTGGAAGTTTACAGTCATGGCAGAAGTTGAAGCAGAATCTTGTACATCACAGAGAAAAAGCAGGAGTGAAAAACAGAGGGGCGAGTTGTTACATGCTTTTAAATGACCAGATCTTATGGGAGCTCACTCCCTGTCATGTGGATAGTTCCAAATGGTATGGTGCTAAGCCATTTATGAGTAATCCATCCCGATGGCTAAATCACCTTTCACCAGGCCCACTTCCAACATTGAGAATTACATTTAAATATGAGATTTGGGAGGGAACATACATTGAAACCCTATCAGAGGAGTCTTTATGTTTTTTCAAATATAAGATGATATCATCAACAAAAATGATAATTTGACTTCTTTTCCAGTTGGGATGCTTTTTATTGCTTTCTCTTGTCTGATTGCTCCAGATAGAACTTTCAGAATATGTTGAATAACAATGGTAAAAAGTGAATATTCTTGTCATCTTCCAGATTTTGGAGGAAAGATTTTTAGTTTTTCCCCACTTAGTATGAAACTAGCTGTGGGTCTGTCACATATGACTTATTATGTTGAAATATATTCATCCCATACCCAGTTTTCAAATGGTTTTTTATTATTAAAGAATATCAAATTTTATCAAATAATTTTTTAGCATAATGGAAATGATTATACAGATTTTTTCCTTCATTCTGGTTTTTTTGTTTTGTTTTGTTTTTTGAGACAAAGTCTTCCTCTGTCACCCAGGCTGGAGTGCAATGGCATGATCTCAGCTCACTGCAACCTCTGCCTCCTGGGTTCAAGTGATTCTCCTGCCTCAGCCTCCCAAGTAGCTGGAATTACAGATGCCCAGCACAGCGCCTGGCTAATTTTTGTATTTTTAATAGAGATGGGATTTCGCCACATTGGCCAGGCTGGTTTTAAACTCCTGACCTTAGGTGGTCCGCCCACCTCAGCTTCCCAAAGTGCCAGGATTTCAGGCATGAGTCACTGCACCTGGCCCCTTCATTCTGTTTATATGATATATCACATTGATTGATTTGCATGTTGAACCATCCTTGCATCCCTGGGATAAATTCCACTTGATCATTATGAATTACCTATTTATGTATTGTTTAATTCAGTTTGCTAGTTTTTTTGCAAATTTTTGCATCAATATTCTCAAATATGGGCCTGTAGTTTGCTTGTTAAATGTATCTTTGTCTTGTTTTGATATCAGTGTAATCCTAGCCTCAAGGAATGAGTTTGGAAATGTTCTTTCTCTATTTTTCAGTCTGGTCCTATAGACTTTTTTTATTATGACTTTAATTTTGTTACTTGTTATTGGTCTGTTCAGGTTTTGGATTTTTTTCTAATTCACTCTTGGTATGTTGTGTGTGTCTAAGAATTAATTTCCTCTAGGTTTTCTAATTTGTTGGCAAATAATTACTCATAGTAGCCACTAATGATCCTTTGATTTTCTGAAGCGTTACTTGTAATGTCTCCTTTTTCACTTCTGATTTTATTAATTTGTATCTTCTCTGTTTTTTAGTTAGCCTAAATATTTGTCAATTGTTTTACTTTTCAAAAATTCAACTTTTTGTTTCATTGATCTTTTGCATTTCTTCATTTTAGCTTTATTTATTTCCACTCTGATTTTTATTATTTCTTTTCTTTTAATTTTGAGTTTGGTTTCGCCTTTTTATTCTAGTTAATTAAGATGTATTGTTAGGTTATTTATTGGCAGCTTTTCTGCTTTTTATGTAGACACTTACAGTTATAAATTTTCCTTTTATAATAGTACCTGTTTTACTATATTCCATAGGTTTTGCTATGCTATGCTTCTATTATCATTTGTTTCAAGAAATTTTTCCATTTTCTTCTTAATATTTTTACTAACCTACTGATCATTCAAGAGCATATTGTTTAATGTCCACGTGTTTGTATAGTTTCTGAAATTCATTTTTAAATTGATTTCTAGTTTGTTCCATTGTGGTCAGAGAAAATGCTTAATAATACTTCAATTTTTTGAATGTTTTTAGACTTGTTACTTAACATATGGTCTATCCTTGAAAATAACCCATGTGCGGAGAAGAAGAATGTGTATTCTGCAGCTGTTGGATGAAATTTTCTGTAACTATCTATTAGGTTCATTTGTTATATGGTGCAGATTAAGTCTGATGTTTCTTTGTTGATTTTCTGTCTGGAAGGTCTATCCAATGACTAAAGCAGGGTGTTGAAGTGTCCAGCCAGCCATTATTGTATTGATGTCTCTTTCTTTAGCTCTTATTAATATTTGCTTCATTTATCTAGGTGCTTTAATGTTGGGTGGATATGTATTTCCAATTATATCCTCTTGCTGAATTGATCTCTTTATTATTATATAATGACCATCTTAATATCTTCCTACAGTCTTTTGTTGAACTCTATTTTTGTCTGATATAAGTAAGGCTACTTCTGCTCTTTTTTGGTTTCTATTGGCATGGGATAACTTTTTCCATCCTTTTATTTTCAGTCTAAATGTATCTTTATCTAAATGTATCTTTATAAGTAAAGTATTTCTTTTTTTATAGGTCACAGATCATTGTCTTCCTTCTTTATCCATTCATCCACTGTTTGTCTTCTGATTGGAGTATTTAGTTCATGTACATTCAATGTTATTATTGATAAGCACTTACTCCTACTATTGTTATTATTTTCTGATTGATTTTTGTCCTCTCATTGTTCTTTTCTTTCTTCCTGTCTTCCTTTTAGTGAAGGTGATTTCTGTAGCAATATTATCTAATTTCCTGCTTTTTACTTTTTGTACATCTGTGGTATGCTTTTTGATCTGAAATTACCATGAGGCTTGAATATAATATCTTATAACACATCATTTTAGACTATGGACAATTTAACATTGATAGTATAAACAAAGAAACAAGCAAAGCAGCTAATAAAAACTCTACAGTTTAACTCCATTACCATTCTTTTAAACTTTTTGTTGTTTCTCTTCCTTCCTTATTTTACTGTCTATGTCTTGGAAATATGTTGTAGTTATTTTTTATTGGTTTATTGTTTACTCTTTCTATTTGAGATTTTTGCACACCATAATTACCATGTTATAATATTCTGTGTTTTTCCATGTGCTATTACTAGTGAGTTTTGTATCTTCAGATGATTTCTTATTGCTCACTCACTTTTTTCTTTCAGGTTAAGAACTTTGTTTAGCATTTCTTGTAGGACAGGTTTGGTGTTAATTAAATAGCTCGGTTTTTGTTTGTCAGGAAGAGTTCTTATTTCTCCATCAAGTTTAAAGGACTTTTTACCAGATACATTATTCTTTTTTTTTCCTTCAGCTTTTTTAATATGTCATGCCACTCTCTCAGACTGTAAATTTTCCCCTGAAAAGTCTGCTGTCAGATGTATTGGAGTTCCACTGAATGTTATTTATGTCTCTTCTCTCGCTGCTTTTAGAATCATTTCTTTTTATTATTATTATTATACTTTAAGTTCTAGGGTACATGTGCACAATGTGCAGGTTTGTTACATATGTATACATGTGCCATGTTGGTGTGCTGCACCCATCAACTCATCAGCACCCATCAACTCATCATTTAGAATCATTTCTTTATCCTTAACCTTTGGGAGTTCAGTTAAGTGCCTTAAGGTGGTCTTCTTTGGGTTAAATCTGCTTGATGTTCCGTAACTTTCTTGTACTCGAATGTTGATATTGAATGTTGGGGAATTGTTTAATATTATTTAATATTATTTCTTTAAATAAATGTTTAACTGATTTCTTTTTCTATCATCTTTTAAGGCCAATAACTCTTAGATTTTGATTTTGAGGCTATTTTTTAGATTCTGTAGGCATGCTTTATTTTTTATTCTTTTTTGTCTCCTCTGACTTTGTCTTTTCAAATAGTCTGTCTTCAAGTTCACTAAATCTATCTTCTCCTTGATCAATTCCTTTAAGTAATTTTGATGAATTCTTCAGTATGACAATTGCATTTTAACTTCAGAATTTTGGCATTTTTTAAAGTTTCAATCTCATTGTTAAATTTATCTGACGGAATCTTGAATTTCTTCTCTGTGTTATATTACATTTCTTTGAATTACCTCAACCAGCTACTTTGGATTTCCTGTATGAAAGGTCACATATCTCTGTTTTCCCAGGATTGGTCCCTGGTGCCTTTTTTAGCTTGTTTGGTGGGGTCATGTTTTCCTGGATGGTCTTGATACTTGTAGATGTTCATCTATATCTGGGCATTGAAGAGTTCAGTCTTTATTGCAGTCTTCACAGTCTGGGCTTGTTTGTGCCCATTATTTTTGGGAACACTTTCCAGGTATTCAAAGAGACTTAGGTCCCAAACCCAATAACACAGTAGTTTATGCAAACACATAGGGGTACTGCGTTGGTGGCCTTGGATTAACATCAAGAAAAATTCTCTTGATTTATCAATTAGAGACTCTTGTTCTCTTCCCTTACTTTCTCTCAAACCAGCAGAGGCTCTTTCTGTGCTGAGGCATGTGGAGCTGGAGTTGGGGTAACAGCCCCCCTGTGGCCACTACCACTGAGACTGTGCTGGTTCACACCTGACGTAGGCACAGAACTTGGTCTCACCCAAGGCCCACTGTAGCCACTACTTGGCTACCATGTAAGTTTATTCAAAGCCCTAGGACTGTATGATTAGCAGATGGCAAAGCCAGCCAGGTTTGTGTCTCTGCCTATAGGGCGGCAAGTTCCCCTAGCCATGAGTGGGTCCATAGATGCTATCTGGCAGCCAGAGATTAAAGCACAGAATCTTCAAAATTTACCTGCTCTTCTATTTTACTGTAGCTAACCTGGCACTTAGGGTGTAAGACAAAGTATTTTCTACTCTTCCTTCCCCTGTCTGCAGGCAGAGGAGCCTCCTCCATGACTGCCAACACCACTGGCCCAGTGGGGGTTCTGCCAAATCATCATCAATTTCTCACTTAAAGCCCAAGGACTCTTTGGTTAGCTTGGGATAAATTCTGTAATGCCTGGAACTTGATCTTTGGCCCAGGACAAGTGCAGAAATGCTGTCCAAGCCCCTAGGCCTGGACTCAGGGACTCTAAGAACCTGCTTGGTGCTCTACGTCACTGTGGCTGAGCTGGTATATCAGGTGCAACGCAGAGTTCCCTTTACTTTCCCCGCTGCTTTTCTCAAACAGAAGAAGTCTTTCACCATAGCTACCACAGCTGGAAATGTGCTGGGTCACACCTGAAGTTGACAGTTCTCAGAGCCCAGTGCCCACGGTGTATTGCCTGGGTATCACTGTTTTTATTCTGGGTACAGGGGTTCTTCAGTCAGCAGGTGAGGAATTCTGCCAGGTCTTTACTGACATGGTAGCACTGACTTTAATGTTAAGTCCCTCAGTCCCTGTGCTCTCCGTCTCCCAAATTCACAGGTTTCTCTGTGTTGTGTGGCTGCTGCTGGGTGGGGAAGTGGTGTTGTGAGCACTCCCTTAGCTGTTCTGGCTGCTGTCTCAGGAGGCCACATTCTCCCCACCGTCCACATTCCACTGGCTCCGAGCTCAGTTCAGAGTATGACTTGCCTAACAATTGAAGCCTTTGTGGCCTATATTTCCCCTTCAGTTCTCTTAAGGTCCAATATCACGTCAACTCATGATGGCAAGGCTTGTAAAGTCTCAAGTGCCCAACACTGAGATGGAAGATTTTCCTCTTGTTAGGGCCAATCCAATTTCTCCCTCTATTGGCAGATGTCAGCTGAGTATAATCTGGTTCTGCTTTTTATTGTGACAAGGTAGTACTGAGTTTATTGCAAAGCCTCACAAACTGGGCTCTCCCTCCCCTAAACACACAGTCTCTGCACCATGTGGCCACTACTGGTGGTTGGAAAAGAGGTGGCATTGGTGCTTCTAGATTGTCGGTTTTTTGTCTTCTCCAATGTCTCTTTCAGTGATGTGAAGTTAATGCCAGGTACTGTGATTGTTTACCTAATTCTTGGTCCCTTTGACAGTGCTTCTTGAATGTAGTGAGTTGTGAAAATTTGGTGTTTTTGTGTGGGGGATGAGTGTTGTAGGCTTCTATTCTGCCTTCTTACTCTGTCTCTGCTTTAAATTTTTTAGATTCAGGGAGTACGTTTTCAGGTTTGTTACGTGGATATATTGTGTGATGCTGAACTATGTGGGATATAATTGATCCCATCACCAAGGTAGTGAGCATAGCACCTATAGTTTCTCACCCCCTGCCCTCCTCCTTCCCTCCTTCATCTAGTAGTTCTCAGTGTCTATTGTTGACATCTTTATATTCATGAGGACCGCAAGTTTAGATCCCGCTTATAGGCAAGAACACATGGTTATTTGGTTTTCTGTTCCTGTATTAATTTCTCTAGGATGATGGCCTCCAGACGTATCCATGGTGCTGCACAGGACATGATTGTATTCTTTTTAATGTGTGCATAGTATTCTATGGTGTTTATATAGCACATATTTCTATTCAGTTTATTGATTCACACATAAGTTAATTTCATGCCTTCCCTAATGTGAATAGCAATATGAGGAATATACAAGTGCATGTGGGTTTCTTTTTGTAGAATTTTAAATTTTCTTTTGGATATATACTCAGTAATGGAATTGCTGGTTGAATGGTACTTCTGTTTTAAATTCTTTGAAAAATCTCCAAACTGCTTTTCACAGTGGCTGAACTAATTTACATTCTCACCAACAGTGTATAAGCATTTGATTTTCTCTGAAGTCTAACCAGAATTTGTTATTTTTTAACTTTTTAGTAGTAGCCATACTGAATAATACTGATGGTATCTTACATTGATTTGCATTTTTCTGATGATTAGGGATGTTGAACATTAAGAAAACCATGTCACTAAAACACTGACAAGGGACGTAAGCAGACACTTCTCAAAAGAAGACATACAAGTGGGATTCTTATTCTATCACAATAAGCTGCCTTTCCTTTGAAAAATACAAAATCAGACCATTTGAAAATTCACTTTAATTTTAGGGATTGACCGCGATTTCCCCTTCTCTATCTCCTTTTCTCATTTGTGATTTTTTTTTCTGATCATTATGAACGCACTCAGCAGAGTAACCTCCATTCTTAATCTGAGTGAATTGTGCTGATGAGCTGGTCAGCTCTCTTAAAATCACCAACAAAAGAGTTTTAAATTTCCTAGTTGGTAATACATTTTCAGCATGCCACAGGATACTCTTAGAGCAATGACTTCTGGTCCAGGCATTATGGATTATGATGATTAGTCCTCTGGATTTCTATAAGCTTTGAAATTAAGAGGTATAAATCTAAAATAAATTGGACTTCATACTATTTACACATTTATTGGGTTTGTTAATTATTCCATAGGAAAACAAATGAAAGACTTTTGTAGAATTCAATGCTATGTTACCATATTTAGGGTTACAAGAAGGGAATTATATTGATGTAATTGACAGACTGAATTAACCTGAGTCATTACATGTGATATTTCTAGGTTTTCAGTGGTACTGACATTCTTTTCAATATGTTCATGCCTGGCTTGGGTTTCTGGGGGAGAGATGAGTAGCTAGTACTACCCATCTAAAACATAATGTCCATTAGCTGGAATAATGGTGTGATAAGATAGTCTTCAAGATGATGCCCTCAATTTCTTTCCTCCCTGCATGCTCATGCTGCTCTTTACATTGACAGGTAGAGTCTAGTCTCCCATTTCTTGAATCTGTGCTGCTCACAATGACTTGCTTTACCAACAGGACGCAGCAAAAGTCATACTCTAGGACCTCCAAGGCCAGGTCATAAGAAGCTGTGTAGTGTTTACCTGTGTGTCTTGGGACCAACTACCATGTCGTGAGGACTCCAGGTGACATGGAGAGTCAGACAGGACTACACACAGTAGCCAATGTGCACTGCCAGCCAGGTGAGTAACCACCACACACAGCAGCCAATGTGCACTGCCAGCCAGGTGAGTAACCCGTCCAGGCTCTTTAGCCTAGCTGAGCTTTCAGGGAACTTCAGCAGCAGCCAACCAACTGCAGCTGCAAGAAAGACTCCAAAAGAGAACTTTTGTAGCGCCTGTCAACCCACAAAACCATGAGAAATAATGTTATTTAAAATTACTAAACAAATAATGACAATAAACAATATTAAACAATAAATAATTCCTTAAGTTTTGCAATGGCTTACTATTCAGCAAGAGAGACCTAGAACAAGTACTAAATATTGCACAATACTGAATACGTGTAAGTTTAGTTGTGTAATATACTTCTATATTTTAAAGCCATTGACATTTCTGGACATATGTAAAAGTGAGCAGTGATTAAATGGTTCCCAAGAGAAGTTGTCTGTTGTATCTCAACATCATCATTTATCAATAGAAGCTGTATTTTGTTTTTGGAAAACATACATTTTAATGTTTATTTTTAAAAATATACTAACAATTGTTTAGAAAGGTATATGCTATTTTGAAAAAAAACTTGAGAGAACCAGAAAGGTGTAAACTTTAAGCCTCTAATCACACTTATATGCTATTTAACCCATAAATCCAAAGTCTGATGGCAAATATGTTTATGTAACACTGATATCTGGATAAATAAATTAAACAGTTTTATTTTTACATGATAGGCCTTATAATTGGTATGATGTTGAGATGGCTGCAGTGAATGGGCTCATCACCATAATAATATTTTCTCTTTAATACCTTTTTAGAACATTAAGTAACAACCAAAGTGTCTGAAACCAGGTTACACAGCAGGAATAAAATCAGAGTGTCTGAAACCGGGTTACACAGCAGGAATAAAATCAGAGTGTCTGGAACCAGGTTACACAGCAGGAATAAAATCAGAGTGTCTGGAACCGGGTTACACAGCAGGAATAAAATCAGAGTGACACTTAGGTTGCAGCAGCAGGACTGGAATTCTTGCTGTTGGGGTTGGTGGTAGCAAACTCAATCATGGGTGGCTTCTGCTTCATGCTTAGATGGTGCATTGGAACATTTCCTGTTTAGAACTTTCTAACACTTCCTGACTAGAGCTGTTTAAAATAGAAACAAACCCCTATGATTTTGAATTCAGCCAATTTATTGTTATAATTTGTTCATATGTTTCTACTTTTTAGAGTGTGGCTTTCTTGTAGACAGGAATTGTATCTTGTACCTCTTTTTCTTCAGCAGCTGTGTGCCTGGCACCTAGTTGAATTGTCAGGTTTGTTGAATAAGTGAAGTAAAATTATACCAGAGGTAAAGTATCAGTTTTACTCAGAAAACATATAGCTAAGTAAGATGTATGAATCAATTCACTCACTTCTTTAACAAACATTTATTAAGTGACTACAGTATGCTATCAGCTAGGAATATGGCAGTAAACAAGTCTCACCTTGTCTCAATGGATCCAGGAGTCTCTAGAAGCTTAATTCTTGCTCAATCAGCAATTCCTTTTCACTGAAGACTTGACAAGAAGGTTTCAGAAGGCAAGAGTGTGTGAACCCAGCAGATGTTTGTGATGCACCTACTGTGTGTCAGGAGCTGTAGTGTCACAGGGTCTGCCTGTGTCTCCTAGGAAAGGTGAAAACTGAGGACAATATTTTAAACAACAAATAATACCAAGTATGCCACGTGATGGAGAGGGAAAGTGCTGGGTCCCAAGAGTATAACAGGCACTGAGCCTAGCGTGGGGTCCAGGTGTCTCTGGCATGGTGCCCTCCTAGGTCGTGGTTGTCCCTCCTTGTTGCTTCTGCTGTCTTCTTCAGCTACATCTGTTTCTCTGCATTTCCTCATTTTACAGTGTGTGGGACGCAGTTATCTCTGAACAGGACTAGGCAACTGTACTCCTGTTATGCTGTGCTTGATGCTCTGCATTGATGTACACTGGGCCCAGGTTTCCCTGGTGGACTTCTTGGGCCATTCTTGTCATCTGGCTCTGAAGACTTTGTTCACAGAAGTGCACTTGCCTGATGGGGAAGCCAGAGATCTGGGGCCCTCTGCTGAGGCCACTCTCACCTGCGTATCTTCCCTGACATACCTAACAGATGAAGCTCAGGTGAGTGATGCACCTCAGGCCAGTGTGGACATGTACAATTCTTCAAGCTCCAGCTTCAACTCTCTTTCTTATTGCTCTCTTAGGACAGTGTATTTAGATGGAAAAAATGAAAATTCTGTTATTAGGGGATAAGATTAAAATTAATCCCATCTATAAAAAAGGAAATAGATCATTTGTGAACTGTAATACTTTATTTTTAGTGAGAAATCACCTTAAAACTTGGAACCTGGATACAAGATAATTACTTCATTCCGCAAACGTTTAGTAGCAAACTCTATGCCAGGACTGTGCTAGGTACTAGGGATACATGGTTGAATACAGAGTATAAGATGCCTTGGAGTGTCAGGTAGTTTCATATAAATGACTCATGCAGTCTACAGACAGTGTGGTAAAAAGAGACTTCTGAGATGCACAGAGGACAGACAATAAAGGGTCATGGAATGGTGGATAAATGTGTTTGGACGTTTCACTCAGGGCTGTTGAAGTTTTTGAAGGTCAGTGGCCTCAGGGTTTTGGCATTTTCAGGGCCCGCTAAGTACTTTGTTTCTAAGCTGGTTATTGGCCACCATTACTGATTATCAATTGGCTCTGTCTGATTCAGCAATCCCACTACTGGGTACACAAAGGAAAAGAAATCAGTGTATCAGAAAGATACCTGTACTTGTATGTTTGTTGCAACACTATTCACAGTAGCACAGATATAAAGTCAACCTAAATGTCCGTCAACAGGTGATTGGAGGAGAAAATGTAGAAAATATACACAATGAAATACTATTCAGGCATAAAAAATAATAAAATCATAATTTTTGCAGGCACATGGGTGGAACTGGAAGCCTTTATTATAAGTGAAGCAAGCCAGACACAGAGTAAACGTCCTATTTTATCACTCATAAGTGGGTGCTAAAAGATGTGTAGGTATTGATGTAGAGAGTGGAATGATAGCGGAGACTCAGCAGGGTGAGGGGATGGACGGGGTGAATAGTGAGAAGTTACTTAATGGGTACGATGTGCATTATTCCAGTGATGGATACCCTAAAGGCCCTGACTTCACTATGCCATCCATGCTGACAGCAAAATGGCACTTGTAACCCATAAATTTATACACAAAAATCTTAGACCTCTCTCTCTTCTCTCATAAGCCTCAGAGCTCAGTGATCCCCTTGGATCTCCTCAGCCTGCTGAGTTTTGACTTTCCTACCTGAGGTGGTTTTGGGTAGAGATAGGGGAGTGTTTCAGGAAGATGCTCTCCAGCATGCTGCTCATCTGTAACATAACTCTCAGATACTGTTCCCACAGCTGGAATCAGTACAATATTTTGACTGAGGTATTGGAAAAGCCTATGAGCATGTTATCATTTGAATATATGAGTAATGTAAAATTTAGACAGAATTTTATTTGAAAGGATTATTTATAAAATTTTTAGTTAACTGATTTATATTGTGGTTATTTCAAACAATAAAAAGCAGGTTGTTGTGTTGTAAGCTAGAAATATTTACAATAACACATGGTCTTGATTATCTCACATGATGAATTGAAGATTAAAGCAAAATAATTTTATCTTAGGGAACTTTGTGACAGTTTCTGTTTCACTGTGCCTAATAATGACTTCAAACTATTGTGCATATATAGAGAACTCTTGACTAAAGAGACTTATTTTGACTATTGCGCTATGTTGCTTTTTGTAACTTTTTAAGATCTAGAGGAACATACATTTAGTCTCAGTTGACCAACTAAATGTTATGGAGTCAGCTTCTGCATTATGTGCTGAGCGTTGAAGGAACAGTGGAGACAAGGCTGCTGCCCTCGCAGAGTCTCGGGGAGAAAACCTGATGGAGTGTGTCAGGGAACACACTGGGAGCATCCCAGGATACCAAAAGCGCACACAGATAGAACACCTGCCTCAGAACGGGGGAGGGTCAGACAAGGAGAGGTGTCAGGAAAAACGAGGAAAGTTTAATCTGCAGGAATAGAAACACACTTGAGAAATCCACCGGGAATGAAAAGAGAATGGTTGAGCAGCAGCAGATTGTCAAGAAGGAAATCAAGAAGGAGCAGTCAAAGAGGTTGATAGAGAACCGGGAGAAAGAAGGTGACACTGAAGCCAAGGGAAGGAAAGTGTTTCAACATTTCTGGGAAAAAATGACATGCTCTATCTTAACCTCGCTGTTTTATGAGTCATATAGCCACATTCCAGGTTCTGAGAAGCCCAGCACTAAGGATGTTTCTTTTGGTTTGCTTAACCCAGCATTTGCCAGAATAATCTGGGCTCAGTATGAGAGTGTGTGTGTGTGTGTGTGTGTGTGTGTGTGTGTGTGTGTGCCTGTGTGTTCCACTAATATCTCACTGGGGCTAGTGCTCTATACAACATAGTTTTTAAAACACTGGTTTTATCCATCCTATGTTCAGCTGCGGCAACACCTGCAAAGGTCAACTTTGATCATGTGTCTTAGATACTAAAGAAAACAAAACAAACCAATTATTAAAGCCCACCCTGCAGTGGCTCCTCCCTACCTGTACAATGGAGCCCACCTGGCTTGGCGTGGGTGCCTGTGCTGACCTGGCCGTGCTCCTTTGGCTCCCCTTTCCTCCTGGAGAAGGTAGGGATGCTCTGAGCCTTGGCCAGCATGGAACATGTGTCCTTCTCCTAAAGCAGACCATGTTTTCCTGAGTCCACTTTAATCCCTTTTAAGGGTATAGATCAAACAATGTATATTTTCAAGCCTCTCCTTGTCTCCCCTTCCAATCTCCATACAGAGATCTGACCTTTCGTTAAAGCTTTTGGTCAGGTATCACCCTGTATGCAGTTTTCCTGCCACTTCTGCAATGTACATACTTTACTGGTACATTAATTGTGGGGGAAAGGAAGAGAGATCCAACTGTTACTGTGTCTATGTAGAAAAAGGAAGACCTAAGAAACTCCATTTTGATCTGTACTAAGAAAAATTCTTGTTTTGAGATGCTGTTAATCTGTAACCTTAGCCCCAACCCTGTGCTCACAGAAACATGTGCTGTATTGACTCAAGGTTTAGGGAATATAGGGCTGTGCAGGATGTGCTTTGTTAAAAATGTGTGTGCAGGCAGTATGCTTGGTAAAAGTCATCGGCATTCTCCGTTCTCTATTAACCAGGGACACAATGCACTGCAGAAAGCCACAGGGACCTCTGCTCAAGAAAGCCTGGGTATTTCCCTGGTTTTCCACCCCAAGACAACCTGAGAAATGGCCTCGTGGGAAGGGAAAGACCTTACAGTCTCCCAGCCTGACACCCGTAAAGGGTCTGTGCTGAGGAGGATTAGTGCAAGAAGAAGGCCTCTTTGCAGTTGAGGTAAGAGGAAAGCATCTGTCTCCTGCTCATCACTGGGAATGGAATGTCTCAGTGTAAAACCCGACCATACATTCTATTTACTGAGATAGGAGAAAACTGCCCTATGACTGGAGGTGAGACATGCTGGTGGCAATACTGCTCTTTACTGCACTGAGATGTTTGTGTAAAGTTAAACATAAATGTGGCCTACGTGCACATCCAGGCACAGCACCTTTCCTTAAACTTATCTATGACCCAGATTCCTTTGCCCACACGTTTTCCTGCTGACCCTCCCCCACCATTACCCTATAGTCCTGCCACACCCCCTCGCTGAGATAGTAGAGACAGTGATCAATAAACACTGAGGGAACTCAGAGACCAGCGCCGGTGCAGGCCCTCACTTGCTGAGCGCCGGTCCCCTGGGCCCACTTTTCTTCCTCTATACTTTGCGTCTTATTTTTTTTCTCAGTCTCTCGTCTCCACTTTGTGAGAAATACCCACAGCTGTGGAGGGACAGGCCCCCTTCATTAATTATGCCATACCAGCTCAGGTTTTTCATTTATATATCATTTTATATCATCTTCTTTTTTTCTTAGAGCTTGGTTCATTTATTTATTCAGCCTTTCCACAATATAATTGTATGTCATATAACTTTATATTCATTTTCATTGGTATTTATATACCTTTCTTGTAAAAATGGAGACTTTCTAAGTAGATCTTCATTAATGTTGAAAGAACAAAGTTTTAAGTCTTGGTCTCAGCCAAAAGGAGTTCCCCGCATATCCAGGAGGGAATGAAACACCTGCATTGTTGCGTTAGACATTCTTACAGAGAAAGAGAACCATGTCAAACGGAAAATTGCTAACTTTGCCTCAGGGAGACCAGGTTGATTCACTGAGAAAGTTTGAATTGGTTTAGAAAGCATGGTTCTGAGTTTTCTAGGAGAAGGAGATAAGTTAGGGTAGGGCATAAGAAGTAATGCCCACATCAAAAAGTTAGAAAGATCTTAAATTAACAACCTAACATCACAACTGAAAGAATCAGAGAAGCAAGAAGAAATCAACCACAAAGCTTGCAGAAGACAATAAATAAATAAAATCAGAGGTGAACTGAAAAACATTGAGACATGAAAAACTGTTCAAAAGATCACTTAATCAAGGTTTTTTGAAAAAATTAAGATAGATAGGCGCTAGCTAGAATAATGAAGGAAACAGAATTCAAATAAACACAATCAGAAATGATAAAGGGAATGTTACCACTGATGCCACAGAAACAAAAATAACAATCAGCAACTACTATGAACACCTTTTTGTGTGTGTAGACACACAAACTATAAACCGTAGAAGAGATGGATAAATTCCTGGACACACACATCCTCTCAAGACTGAACCAGGAAGAAATTCAGTCTCTGAACAGACCAATTATGAGCTCCAAAAATTGAATCAGTAGTAAATAGCCTACCAACCCCCCAAAAAAGCCCAGGACCTGATAGATTCACAGTCAAATTTTAACAGATGTACAAAGAGGAGCCAGTACCACTCCTACTAAAACGATTTCAAGAAATAGAGGAGAAGGGACTCCTCCCCAACCTGTTCGACGAGGCCAGCATCATCCTCGTACCAACGCCTGGCAGTGATACAACAAAAAAAGAAAGCTTCAGGCCAGTATCCTTGATGAACATCCATTCAATAATCCACAACAAAATCCTTGCAAACCGAATCCAGCAGCACATAAAAGGGTAATTCACCACAGTGAAGCAGGCTTTTTCCCTGGAATGGAAGGTTGGTCCCTCGTGGGCAAATCAATAAAATGTGATTCATAACATAAATAAAACTAAGACAAGAACCATGTGATTGTCTCACTAGGTGCAGAAAAGGCTTTCAGTAAAATTCAATAATGCTTCATGTTAAAAACTCTCAACAAATGAGGTATTGAAGGAACATACCTCAAAATAATAAAAGCCACCTATGACAAACTCACAGCCAACATTATACTGAGTGAGCAAACCCTGGAAGCATTCTCCTTGAAACTGTCTCACCACTCCTGTAGGACACAGTATTAGAAGTCCTTGCTCGAGAAATCAGACAAGAGAAAGAAATAAA
Source organism: Chlorocebus sabaeus (assembly GCF_047675955.1). NCBI lineage: Eukaryota > Metazoa > Chordata > Mammalia > Primates > Cercopithecidae > Chlorocebus > Chlorocebus sabaeus. Next base: position 149,101,478 of record NC_132911.1, on the reverse strand, counting down.
GGGTATTTAAATAGAAAGAGAAGTCCAACTACCTCTGTTTGCAGACAACATAATTCTCTTATCTAAACCCTATAGCTGTTACCCAAGAAGCTCCTTAAGCTGATAAACAACTTCCACAAAGTTTCAGGATAAAAAAATCAATATACAAAATTTGCTAGCATTCCTATACACCAGGAAAAGCCAAACTGAGAGCCAAATTGGAAAGGCAATTTTATTCACAATTTCCACAAAAAGAATAAAATACCTAGGAATACAGCTAATCAGGGAACTGAAAGATCTTTACATGAAAATTACAAAACACTGCTCAAAGAAGTCAGAGAAGACACAAAGAAATGAAAAATTATTCCATGTTAATGGAGAGAAGGAATTAATATCATTTAAATGGCCATACTGCCCAAAGCTATTCCTATTAAACTACCAATGACATGCTTCATGGAACTGGAAAAAGCTATTTAATAATTCATGTAGAACCAAGAAAGAATCTAAGCAGCCAAGGCAATCCTAAGCAAAAAGAACAAAGCTTGAGGCATCACATTACCTGACTTCAAACTATACTACAGCACTACAGTAACTAAAACAGCATGATACTGGTACAAAAACAGACACACTCACCAAGAGAATAGATATCAGAAATAAGATCACACACCTACAACTATCTAATCTTTGACAAAGCTGGCAAAAACAAACAACAGGGAAAAGACTCCCAATTCAATAAACCGTTCTCGGATAACTGGCTAGCCATATGAAGAAGATTGAAGCCGGACTTCTTCCTTACACCATATACAAAAATCATCTCAAGAAGGGTTAAAGACTTAAATGTAAAACCCAAAACTATAAAGTCCTGGAAGACAACCTAGGCAATACCATCCTGGACATAGAAACAGGCAAATATTTCATGATAAAGTCACCAAAAACAATTACAACAAATGCAAATATTGACAAGTGGGATCTAATTAAACTTAAAAGCTTCTGCTCAGCAAAAGAAATTATCGATAGAGTGAATAGACAACCTACAGAATGAAAAAACATTTACAAACTATGTATCTGATAAAGGTCTAGCATTCAACATAAGGAACTTAAATAAATTTACAAGAGAAAAACGCTATTAAAAAGTGGCCAAAGAATTGTCTATTCATGTCCTTAGCCTACTTTTTGATGGGATTTTTTGTTTGTTTGTTTGTTTTTCTTGCTAATTTGTTTGAGCTCATTGTAGATTCTGGATATTAGTCCTTTATCAGATATACAGATTGTGAAGATTTTCTACCATTCTGTGGATTGTCTGTTTACTCTGCTGACTGTTCCTTTTGCCGTGAAAAAGCTCTTTAGTTTAACTAAATGCCACCTATTTATCTTCGTTTTTCTTGCATTTGCTTTTGGGTTCTCAGTCATGAAATCCTCACCTAAGTCAATGTCTAGAAGGGTTTTTTCAATGTCATCGTCCAGAATTTTTATAGTATAGTCCTATAATCCTTTTTTTATTTCTGTAAAGTTGGTAGTAATGGTGCCACTTTCATTTATGATTTTATTACTGAGTCTTCCATCTTTTGTTCAGTCTATAGTGAAAGGTTTGATCTTTCAAAGAATCAACTTTTAGCTATGTTTATTTCTGCTGCTTTCCAACCTTCTAATTTATTGATTTATGCACTAATCTTTATTATTTCTTTCCTTCTTCTAGCTTTAGATTTAGTCTTTTTTGTTTGTTTGGTTTTTTTCTACTGCCCTTAGGTATAGAATGAGGTTACTGATTTGAGATTTTTTTCTTAAATGTAGTTGTTTATATTCATACATTTTCCTTTGAACTCTACTTTCACTGTATTCGATACATTTTGGTATATTTTGTTTTTATTTTGTCTCAAGATGTTTTATAACTTCACTTGTGATTTATTCCTTCACTCACTGGTAGTTTAAGAGTGTATTGTTTAATTTCCACATATTTGTGAATTTTCGAGTTTTCATTTTTTATGTATCTGTTGTTTCTTCCATTGTGGTTGTAAATTATATTTGGTATTATTTCAAGCTTTTTAAAATGATTTGAAAGTCATTTTAGGACCTATTTTGCGGACAGATATGGCCTATCCTAGAGAAAGTTCCATATCCGCCTGAAAAGAATGTATATTCTGCTGTTGTTGGGTGGACTGTTCTGTATATGTGTATTAGCTCTAAATGGCTTATACGGTTGCTCAAGTCTTCCATTTCTCATGAAGCTTCTATCTGGTTTTTCTATCCATTAATTAAGATGAGGTATTGAAGTGTCCAACTACTACTGTAGAACTGTTATCCTTTCAATCCTGTTAATTTTTTCAGCTTTGCTGAGGTATAATAGAGAAATAAAAATTGTACATATTCAAGGTGTAAAGTGTGATGTGTTTATATCTATATGCATATTCTGAAATGATTACCAAAATGTAGTCAATCAACGCGTTAATTACCTCAGATAATAGTTACTTTTTTGTGTGCATGCGTGGGATAAGAAAACTTAACTCCATCCCCGGTGACTGCAGAGTGGCCATTCCAGCCGCTCCAGGCTCCAGCAGAGGAGGAGCGGGGCGGGTCCAGTTGGGGGCCAACAGGCCTGGCGCGCGCGCATTCCGGAGCCCACCCAGACCATGTTCCGCAGCCTGGGCGCCCAAGCTGCAGTCCACTCTGTGTGCAGGCAGCAGCCGCCTGGCAACTCCCGAGCCTGCTCGCGCTCCCAGCATCGCAGAACCAGGGCCAGGTGTACCGGGGGCCGCGGCCAAGCCAGGCATTCTGCCCGGCGGCGGCGGCTGCACAGGGGCGAGAACTGAGAACCTGGCGCTCAACCCCATCGGGGTGACTGCCTAGTGCCCATGCCAGCAGCCCCGAACTCCCTGCGGTGGAGGAGTGGGGCGGGAGGCACATCCTGGGGACCCTCAGTCTGGGCGCGCTGGCTATCCGGGGCCTCCTAGGCCATGCCCCTCCAGCCCGCCCGAGCATCCAAGCTGCAGCCGCCTTCTGTGTGCAGGCAGCAGCCTCCAGGCAACCCCCGACATCTCAGCCCGCACTCCCAACATCTCAGAACCAGATGTCCCAGCGGCTGCGGCCAAGCGAGGCGGTCTGCCCTGGGGAGGCTGCACAGGGGCGGGAACCCGCCCTCAGCCCCATTCCCGGTGGCTGCAGAGGGCCCCTGACTAGCGGTCCCGAGCTCCGGCAGAGGAGGAGCCGGGCGGGGGCACCTGGCAGGCCCTCAGGACAGGCGCACTCGCGATCCAGAGGCCGCCCGGGCCATGCTCCGCCTCCCTGGCGCCCAAACTGCGGGCGCCCTCTGCCTGCTCGCAGCGGCCGCCTGGCCACTCCCAAGCTCGCTGGCGCTCCCGGCCTCGCAGAACCGGGGCCGGATGTCGCCGCGGCTGCGGCCAGATCTGCCCGGCGGCGGCTGCACCGGGGCGGGAACTGGCCCTCAGCCCCATCCCCGGTGGTTGCGGAGGGCCCCTGCCAGTAGCCCGGATCTCTCTTCAGAGGAGGAGCGGGGCGGGGGTCACGGCCAGGCGGGCCCTCAAGCCGCGCGGGCGGCGCGCGTGTGATTCCGGGACGTCTCGGGCGAGCCCAGGAGAACCCGCAAGCCCGCGGCGCCTGCGCCCGACCTGCACCCGCCCCCTGCCGGCCTCCCGCTGCGGGCCGCGCGGGCTTGGGAGCTGCTTCCGGCTTCCGCGCGGACTCTGAGCTGCAGGCGCGCGCCTAACGGCGTCGCGGGGCTCCCTCGGTCTGAGAGGTCGGAGGCTGCGTCTGAGAAGTCGCCCCATGAGGAAGCTCTTCAGCTTCGGGAGACGCCTGGGCCAGGCGGTCCTGGGCTCCGTCCACCACGAGTAGGCGGGTCCCGGGTCCCACACCAGGGACGCGGAACTGCGGAAGACCCACAGGGCGGCCATCAACTGCGACGCCGCGGAGGTGCAGCTGCCTGGCGCGCAGGAGCCGGGACGTGGATGCCCGCGACAGGAAGGACAGGTGGCGGGAGCTCAGCCCGGGGTGGGAGGGGGTCCCCAGGCCCGGCTTCCCCGCAGGTCCTGGGACGGGGGCCTTGGAGGGCGCGGGGCACCCTCTGAGCAGCGGAGCCAAACGGAGCCTCAGCTGCTTTCCATCGCTGGCGATTCCCTGCCTGGAGCTCTTGGTGGAGAATTTGAGTGATTTAATTCACAAAGTTGAGCATATACACGTTTAAAACATGGGGTCGTGGAGATGCCTAATGAGAACTCATTCCCATGTGAAAAATACCATGAGTCATGTTCAGTAGGCGAGAAGTTCTCAGATAAAAGCCTGGGTCGGTTTTACATCCGAATCCACCCATGTAGATAGGCTGTTTCCTGGGGCTTCTCAGAGGGACACTTGGAAGTGGGAGGTGGGTTCCTTGAATGGGAAGACTCCGTTTTCTCAAAACATGAGCTCTTTCTATGTTTATCAGTTTTACATAAACCGAATGAAAATATCAAGGATTTATCATTTTTGCATGACATCTGCTGTCTATCTTACTATTGTGATGACATTTAAAAATTTTTGTAACGGAGTGAAAAAGACTTGCTCCTCTAGATACCAAATGTGCTATTAATTCCCACAATTGTTTACTAACAGCTGAAAAGACATAAGTACATGGGACAGAATGGAAATCCAGAAACACTGAAATACATGTAAGATATAGCTGTAAGGACTGATAATGGTAACATTTCAGATGAGTAGAAAGGGTTGGGTTATTAAAATGCCTGCTCTTTGAGGAAAACTAATGAAATTTTATGTCACAAAAATGAGTTCCTGATGGAATACAGATTGAAATTTTTACACATGCAAAATGAGAAAAGCACCAGAAGAAAACACAAATGCTTATTTATACAGGTACATTTTACTTTGCCAAAGGCCTTCCTGAGAATGACCTCACAAGCAGGCATTCTGAAGGTTGATTTAGCAAACTAAAAATTAAAACCCCCAGACTGGGCGTGGTGGCTCACACCTGTAATCCCAGCACTTTGGGAGGCTAAGGTGGGCGGATCATGAGGTCAGGAGATAGAGACCATCCTTGCTAACACAGTGAAGCCCCGTCTCTACTAAAAATATTAAAAATTAGCCTGGCGTGGTGGCACGTGCCTGTAGTCCCAGCTACTCGGGAGGCTGAGGCAGGAGAATCACTTGAACCTGGGAGGTGGAGGTTGCAGTGAGCCGAGATGCTACCACTGCACTCCAGCCTGGGCTACACAGTGAGACTCCGTCTCAAATAATAATAATAATAATAATAATAAAACCCACCTATGTGTCAGAAAAAAATTAACAAAAGATAACATACTTGAAAAATATTTACTATGTATATGTTTTTACTAATATATATATAAATAGATATTCAGATGAAAAGTGTATCTTAATCCTACAGAGAATTTATTTTTTATTATATATTATTATATATAACAATATACATATAAAGAATTGTATATATTACTGATATAATATATATACACACAGATAAAAAGCACATCTTCATTTTACAGGGAATTGTTTCTAATCAAATCCACAAGAAAAGAACTCTAAAAGTGAGCAAAGTACTGTTTTGCAGCTCCACAAGTTACGTTTGTACATATGAAAAAATCCTTAGTGTTTCTCGTAAAAGAATTTAAGTTAGGCCGGGCGCGGTGGCTCAAGCCTGTAATCCCAGCACTTTGGGAGGCCGAGACGGGCGGATCACGAGGTCAGGAGATCGAGATCATCCTGGCTAACACGGTGAAACCCCGTCTCTACTAAAAAATACAAAAATCTAGCTGGGCGAGGTGGCGGGTGCCTGTAGTCCCAGCTACTCTGGAGGCTAAGGCAGGAGAATGGCGGGAACCCGGGAGGCAGAGCTTGCAGTGAGCCGAGATCCGGCCACTGCACTCCAGCCTGGGCGACAGAGCGAGACTCCATCTCAAAAAAAAAAAAAAAAAAAAGAATTTAAGTTAAAAGAGGAATGAGACTGTGTTCTCTTTATCCACAGACTGTGCTCTTTATACACATTGTGAGAATAAAGAGCAGTGGTACTTATACTGCTGCTTAAAGTTTAAGTTGCTGATGACTTTTCAAATAGAAAATTTGGTGGTAATTATATGCCCTTTACCTATCAATTCCATTGTATTAAAATACCTTTAGAAAATAGAGATACATGTACTTTGTTTTTTTCAGCATTTATGTCAACAAGAGCCCACAGAATGTGTCCTATAAATAAGTTTCAGTTGCATCCATAGGATGGAATAATATGTGACCATTGAAGGTGACAATAGATATAGAAGTATGGGAGGTTCCCTTGATGCCAGGAATTTGAGACCAGCCTGGGCAACAAAATGAGATTCTTTCTACAATTTTTTTTTTTTATAATTAGCTGAGCATGCTGGTGTGCTCCTGTGGTCCTAGCTACTCAGGAGGCTGAGGCAGGAGGATCACTTGAGCCTAGGAGTTCCAGGTTGCAGTGAGGTAATATATGAAATATATGTAATACACGATTACACTCCAGCCTGGGCGACAGAGCAAGACTGTCTCAAAAAAACAACAATCTAACAATTATTGAGTTGTTGAGTTGTTGCTTGTTCTAGAAATGGTCCTAAATACTTTACATAGATTCCCATTTAAGCATCACAGTGGTGTCCTGTGAGCTAGCTGCTATTGTCATCTTTATTTTATTAATGAGGAAAATGAAGCACAGAAAGGCTAAGCAATAGCTGGTAAGTGACCAAGTTCCAAGTAGAACTCAAGCCGTAGTTGAACTGAATCCAAACACCAAGCTCATTCTATCCAAATAAGCTGCTGTTTCATTAAGGTAGTGAGCAATAAGAGCTAATAAATATTGTACTTTCTTCAAAAGAAAATTATTTGTTTTGAAGGCAGAGGAATAACATGCTGTTCAATGTTTGCACTTACATAAACCAGTGTAGGTTTTGAGATATTGCATTATAATTTCCTGAAAACTCCTCTCGCTTTCATAGGACTGCTCTACATTTGGCCTGTGCGCATGACTGTGTGGAAGTGCTCACTCTCTTGCTGAGCAGAAAATGCCAGATTGACATCTGTGACAGACTAAACAGGATGCCTTTAATGAAGGTGTATAGTAGCCAAGTCTTTTGGCATGAAATAGATTTCACTAAATACATAGAATTAAAATGAATTTATCTCATTTAAATATAACAGGTTGGTGAAATCTGTGGAATATGTATTTTGAATTCTTAGAATTTATAGTCTAATTTTTCATCTAACACTGATAGGCTGTACATTGCCAGGAAGAGACGTGTTCCATTATTCTGCTGGAACATGGTGCCAATCTAAACATTAAGGATGTCTATGGCAACACTGTTCTTCATGATGTTAAACATTAAGGATGTCTACGGCAACACTGCTCTTCATGATGTTAAACATTAAGGATGTCTACGGCAACACTGCTCTTCATGATGTTAATCATTAAGGATGTCTACGGCAACACTGCTCTTCATGATGTTAAACATTAAGGATGTCTACGGCAACACTGCTCTTCATGATGTTAAACATTAAGGATGTCTACGGCAACACTGCTCTTCATGATGTTAATCATTAAGGATGTCTACGGCAACACTGCTCTTCATGATGTTAAACATTAAGGATGTCTACGGCAACACTGCTCTTCATGATGTTAAACATTAAGGATGTCTACGGCAACACTGCTCTTCATGATGTTAATCATTAAGGATGTCTACGGCAACACTGCTCTTCATGATGTTAATCATTAAGGATGTCTACGGCAACACTGCTCTTCATGATGTTAATCATTAAGGATGTCTACGGCAACACTGCTCTTCATGATGTTAATCATTAAGGATGTCTACGGCAACACTGCTCTTCATGATGTTAAACATTAAGGATGTCTACGGCAACACTGCTCTTCATGATGTTAAACATTAAGGATGTCTACGGCAACACTGCTCTTCATGATGTTAATCATTAAGGATGTCTACGGCAACACTGCTCTTCATGATGTTAATCATTAAGGATGTCTACGGCAACACTGCTCTTCATGATGTTAAACATTAAGGATGTCTACGGCAACACTGCTCTTCATGATGTTAAACATTAAGGATGTCTACGGCAACACTGCTCTTCATGATGTTAATCATTAAGGATGTCTACGGCAACACTGCTCTTCATGATGTTAAACATTAAGGATGTCTACGGCAACACTGCTCTTCATGATGTTAATCATTAAGGATGTCTACGGCAACACTGCTCTTCATGATGTTAATCATTAAGGATGTCTACGGCAACACTGCTCTTCATGATGTTAAACATTAAGGATGTCTACGGCAACACTGCTCTTCATGATGTTAATCATTAAGGATGTCTACGGCAACACTGCTCTTCATGATGTTAATCATTAAGGATGTCTACGGCAACACTGCTCTTCATGATGTTAAACATTAAGGATGTCTACGGCAACACTGCTCTTCATGATGTTAAACATTAAGGATGTCTACGGCAACACTGCTCTTCATGATGTTAATCATTAAGGATGTCTACGGCAACACTGCTCTTCATGATGTTAATCATTAAGGATGTCTACGGCAACACTGCTCTTCATGATGTTAAACATTAAGGATGTCTACGGCAACACTGCTCTTCATGATGTTAATCATTAAGGATGTCTACGGCAACACTGCTCTTCATGATATTAATCATTAAGGATGTCTACACAGCACTGTTCTTCATGATGATGTGTGTAATAAGGGGAGTTCACTGGCAGGAAAACTGCTTTCCCACCATGCAAATATTGAAGCACTAAACAAGGTATAGATCAGTCAACTTTCTTTTCAAAATATTTGTTTTAACATTGACATAGGTAAGAGTCAATTTTTCATATTTGGAAGATCAGGCATTTCTGAATGAATATATTTCAAAATAACTGAATTGTCTAAGATTTTACTTTAAATATTGATACTTTTAAAGAAGCATTAGCGGGCACAGCTTGTTTAGTGCACTTATGGGAAATATTTGTGAATTTTTCAAGGGAAGACTTCTTTAAGTATCTGTTTCCTACCCCAGGTGTATTTTTTTCTAATTATGTAAAACACACACACATGAAAAGAACTTACCCTGGAAATAGGCTTTATCTTAAAACTCAGAACAAAACTAAAGCAACTTGCTGCTGCTGACAGTTTTCTCAAAAAAAACTGATGTGCCTTTCAGTGCAAGGTTTAAGAGGGAAAAATGGGGAGGGAAAAGGAGAGCAATCAAAAACATGTAGGTCACTTGGAAATTAGGTAATGAGGAAAAATGCCAATAAGAGGTTTTGTTTTTTAGTTTGTTGTTTTTCCAGTTTATGTATAAAGTGCTCTTCAGCTTTGGGGTAATCATTTTTGGTTTGGTAAACACAGTAATTGAAACTTGCCTAAATGTTAATTTTTAGAGGACTCTGAGGAAACCAGATTGGCCATGGATAGATGGTGATGAAGTGAGAAACACTTCAGCAAAGGATGGAAAAAATTAGTGACTGACTTATTACCCATCCTAGCAAAAACAACCACTTAGCTAAGAGTCTAAGCTCTCCTCTCAAATCTAGAATGTCTTGGTGGGAAGGTGGGAGATACGGAACTTATAAATAACTAAATCAAGTGGGATTTTGAGTTTACTTGTCCCTGTTCTACCCATACCCAGGAAAATTAACTGGAGTATTAATAAATAACTCTACCTCATACTCTTTTCTCTTTTTGGCCACATCTCAAGCTGATAAAGGATATTGACGGTGTGGGTGAGTGATGAAACTGAAGTGATTGTCTACTGCAGTAATTCTCAGCTAGAATTGTGCATTACAGTGACCTGGGGGAATTTTGTTAAAAGTCTACATATGTAGGCTTTCCCCTGAAGATTTTGATGTAACTGAGCTAATAAAGTCTGAAAATGTATGGTTAAAAATATTTTCTTGAAGCCACACACAGTGGCATGTTTCTATAGTCCCAGCTACTCAGGAGGCTGAGGTGGGAGGATTGTTTGAGCCTAGGAGTTTGAGTCCAGCCTGAGAAACACAGTAAGACTCTTTTCTCTTACAACAGCAACAGCAAAAAAAAAAAAAAAAAAAAAAAAGAAAGAAAGAAAAAAATAAATACCTCAGGGTTTGAATGTACTCCTGATTAAGAACCACAGAATAGATAAGTGCAGTATATAAATTCCCGTATCTCAAAAACATAAGAAATCTCTAGAAGAGTTGGCATTTGATAGGTGCTACTTTCTTCACAGTTCTCCTTTCCAATGACGTTAGCCTGACTTATCTGTCTTTCTCTGCGTTTGTGACCAGAAAGTGAAAGAAAATATTGTTGGCAATATCTCTCAGCTTACAGAATAACACCTTTTCCTTCCCACCATGAATCATTCACTGCTGTTCAGAGAGTCTTTAGCAATTTTCTTGTGGATAGTCTTTCAACAGGTAAAGGCTGACCCTTTCACAATTTCATGTTCCTTTGTTACCATTCAAGTGATTATGTGTCAACAAATGTTCATTACAAGTGAAATTTTCTCATTTAGATTAGTAGCAAATCCTGAACCTTTTTTTTTTTCATTTGAAGTTGTATTATGGACTATCTCAGTATGTCTGTTAAGTTTATGGAGCTTTGGCATAATCAGGATGTCAGTTTTAAACACTGAAATCCATGAAGTCAATGAGAATACTATATAGGAATTCTTTTAATAAGTTCGTTTCAGCAGTCTTATGAACTAATTATCTATTTGGTTAACAATCTGGGAAAATGGTATACAAACAGATTTCAAATGAATAAATTTTGGGAAAATTCTTAAGGTGGGTATTATGAGTCTTAACAGCAACTTTTATTTTATATATATATATATATCAGGGGCTGATTTTTATATAAAACATGATACTAGAGAAAGAAAAAGTTTCACACGCAAATACTTGGTTTATACAAAGTCATTTAGTAACACATTCATAGAAAATATAAATACACAAAGGCTATAGTCTAACTAAATGTGGCACATAGATTTGTTTATTTGTCTCTTTAAATTGAGTCAACATGTAAAATTTAGCAGACTCATGCAGGAATCTGGACCTCAGGCTTGTCTTAAGAATCAAATCTGGTGTCCCCCAAACCCCATCACTGCTTGGTTTGCTGTGCAGAGGTTGCCCTGTGTAGGAGGCACATATTCTCCAGTTTGCCACTGTGCCCACCTGAGTACTTCACTTATGTAGGTAACCTCCTCCATCCTTATAAGTATTTGAGTTTACAGCTTCTGTTTTATATTATATTTTCATAAAGATTTCAAGATTTTCAAGATGGTGTATATTGGTTATATAGTCTATAGTTTATAAATCCCTCAATTGTGGGGTAGAATTTTAGAATTCAAAAGGTTTTTTTTAACTCTTTTTTTAAATATATATGCCACAAATAGTCATCTGCTTGTAAGAATGCCTAGAAGCCTTTTTAGGTTATTCCTGGTGAGAGTTGGCTAGTTTATGAATATTGCAGACACTATATCATTCTTCTCAGCAATGTCCCTTAAAAATGCAAGTGACTTATTGGCTTTTATTATGCTAGAAATAAGCCATATACATCAATATTAAAATTTTTATTGATAATCCATTGTAATTTCATTTCCGATTTATATTTTGCTTAAAGTAAAAAAATGTTAAATAGCAATTTAAATGGAAATCAATACAAATGGATTTAAAAAGTAAAGTTGCATTAGCATCCCAGGATTATCATTATAATTGACAATAAAATTTCTTACTGAGCTTTGCTTTTTTAATATTTGTTTTCAAACATTTTTAACCTGTCTCTCTTACACAGAATATACTGAGCTTTCTAACAATTAAGATAAAAATCTATCCTCTTGTATTAGGAGAAATCCCATGGACTATTTAATAATAATGAAAATAAGTGCATTTGAAGCCAGTCTCTTAATTCAGAGCTCATTTCCTTAGTGACCCATTTGAATCAGGAGTGCCTGACATTGGGATCTGGGATCCTGACACCATTGATAGACGTAAATCAAGCAAGTTTGTACCACCCAGAGGAAACCTCCACCTGAATTGGGAAGTTCTGGCAACTGTATCCCCGAAACTCTAGTTCCTAAAATGTTAATATTTGTCACAAAAAGTATTGTCAAATTGGGATTAGGCAAAGTTGAAGGGATTTCTTGATTGTTGGCCATATAGTACAGTTTTGTAATACTTGTCAAATGCAGATGATCATCTCATCTTTCTGTTGGGATACAGTTCTTCTGGTAAAACAAATATTCTTTGGTACATAGTTTAAGAAACACTGCTCTAAAGATAATAATTTACATCATTAATTTATTTTAAAAACCTAAAGCATTTGCTACTATGTATTAGGTTTTAGGGTTATAAAGAAAAAAGACACAGCTCTTGCCCTCAAGAAACTCTTGGTTTCAGTGGGAAACAGTGAAATAATTACAACATATTGTGCTAAAAGCTGTGATAGAATCAAGGATTTTGGGGACTTGTAAATAAAGTCAGGTTTGGAGATGATCTAAGTTAACGTGGGGAGGCAGAGGAGGGGTGTTTGCAAGGCAGTGTGTGGTAAAGCACAGAGGAGTGAAAAGGAAGGGACTGCTTTGCATTTACTTTCTTTCTATATTGTATGTTTAAATTCATAGCATCTTATAGGAGATTTTTAGTTCAGTTGAGAAATATGCAATTTTGTGAATTATAAATTGTTTTTGCTTTCTTACAGGAGGGAAATACACCACTTTTGCTTGCTATAATTTGTAAGAGACAGCAAATGGTGGAATTTTTAGTAAAGAACCAGGTAAATGTACATGCTGTTGATAATTAGTCCACTTTTTAGCCAGAAATCAAACAGAAAGCTAGACTAGTTAGAAGTAGCAATGAGTGTAAGATTCTTTCAGGACTTTTAAAGACCTTTATCCTTAGGGATCTCAGTGTTGTTCATTTTATTCCAAGTATAACCTTACATGTGAGATATAAATAGTGTCACATCTTTTACTTTTCTTTCTTTTTTTTTTTTTTTAAACAAGGTCTCACTATGTTGCCCACATTCCTGAGCTCAACAGATTCTCCTGCCTCAGCCTCCCAAACTGCTAGCCACCATGCCTGGCCTGGCTTTTCTAATTAGTTATTGGGTCTTGAAATGCCCAGTTTAGCAGAAAGTCTTGCATTGTCCCCTGGGGCTATCTCCTATGCCTTCATCCTTTGAATTTTTCAAAAAGCTAAGGGGTTCCCTAAGTCCAAGGAAGACAATCTTGCTTTACAAGTCAGAAAACTGGGGGAGAAAGGCCATTCTAAACATTCTGTGGTTTCCATTGATTCACTTGCTGTATTGCTGCCATGGTAACTGGTCCTGCAATCTGGTAATGATTGACCTTTGCCACCAGGATGGTTTTACTGATTCAGACCCCTCACTCTTCGTGGTGACTCACACACAGTTCACAGCTATGGTGTTGCCTTTATTGACTCAGATCCCTCAGTCTTTGTGGTGACTCACACACAGTTCACAGCTACAGTGATGCCTTTACTGTTTTTTTGTTTTTGTTTTTGTTTTTTTTTTTTTGAGACAGAGTCTTGCTCTATTGCCCAGGCTGGAGTGCAGTGGCGTGATCTCTGCTCACTGTAAACTCCGCCTCCTGGGTTCACGCTATTCTTCTGTCTCAGCCTCCTGAGTAGCTGGGACTACAGGTGCCCACCACAACGCCTGGCTAATTTTTTTGTATTTTTAGTAGAGACGAGGTTTCACCGTGTTTGCCAGGATGGTCTCGATCTCCTGACCTTGTAATCTGCCCGCCTCGGCCTCCCAAAGTGCTGGGATTACAGGCGTGAGCCACCGCGCGTGGCTTGTGATGCCTTTACTGACTCAGATCCCTCACTCTTCGTGTGACTCACACACAAAGCTCACAGCCACTGTGTTTTTTAGTTCCTGTACATACGTTCAGCCATTGTTCCCAGCACGCTGCTCTGCCAGCAAGGCCTCCTGGCTTTACCCACACACAGAGTAAGTAAAGCGACCCCTGCCGTAACACTAAAAACCTTATTTCTTGCCCACCTCTTAGCTAGGCTGAGCCTAGACCTTGATGGTAAGTTATCCTTTGAGACCTGTGTTCATCTTTTCTCTAGCAAATTCAGTTGGGCTTGTTCTCAGCAGTCAGGGACGTTCAAATAATGTTGCAGGAAGAGATCAGAGCTCCCTTTCCCTTTTGTTATCACATCTGTACCTTGAGGTTTTTTTCTGTCTGGTGTGGCAGCTTTTGTTAGATAGCAGAAGGCTCCACATTATCCTTCAATAGAGTTGTGGGCACCAACTTGCAGTTGGCCCCTCAAGTAATGTGTTTCCATAATAATGAAAATCTCTCAGGCTACTTGCATCTCTACTTCAAGTTTTTAAAATATTTTAAAATTCTACCTCACAGGAGGTCATTCAATAGAATTCTCTGTATCTAAAGTAGGTAATTTGGATTTAACAGAGCTAAGCTCATCCATGACTCATGAGTGTCCATGTATAAAACAGGGCTTTATACTTGTTTCAGCAGCACATATTCTAAGACTGGATCAATACAGAGCAGATAAGCATGGCTGCTGCCTAAGGATGGCACACAGATTCAGAAAGCATTCCACATTTTGCACAGTCCCAAGAAGGTCATTTGACTATTTGTTAACTAGCTCCAAGGAAACAGTGCAAGTCAGACCAAAACAGGAGACATCTAATATTGAAATTGTTGTTACTGTTATTATAAAAGTATTCATGTAAGGTGATCTGTGAAATGAGAACAGCGCTGAGTATGGGATGGTACATGCAAATATGTTGTTAGTCCAGGACTTGGAAATGAGGAAATGTTAACTTGCATCTCTTTCATGGAACCAAAAAACAAGACAAGCCAGGTTTTGTCTTGTATGTCAGTTGGAGAGGACCAAGAAGATGCAGCCTCTAACACAGACCTGCTGGCTCTGAGTTTGAGGAAGTAGAGAAGGAATGGTAGTTGTCCAAGTCAGGTTTTGACATTTATGAGTTTTCTGCCCTTGGTGTGATTGATGAGCTCAGGAATAGTGAACAATTAGGTAATTATTTTAATGAGATAATAATATATTTATATATAAATTTAGTTACAAGTTATGAATTAGCTAAAATGCCCTGAACTACAAGCCACAATGAATAGAACTGATAACCAAAATTAGCACTTAGTAACATTTTCTGAAAACTGTGACATTCAAATATTAGAACTGATGAAAAAACGCCCATCAGGTTTTGAGATTCCAAAATTGTTTCAGCAATACAGTTCAAGAATAAATTATTCCATTGCTTTACTATTTCTCTGAATATTTAAACACGTTATCTCATTACATTCTCCTAACAACCTAGTGAAGTAAGGTAGTAAAATCCTTATTTTTTTGAAAAAGCCATGGAGCCTAAGAGAAGCAACTGGTCTAAAAACAAAATACCTATGGGTTACAGAGTGAGGACTTACTCTGAGTGCAGGACACTTTCCAGGATATTAAGCTAACTAGAATTAATTTACTGAGCTACGCTTCTCTCAGTTTATGAGTACTTCATGTTTTTCTTCTTTAATCAGAAGCTTAGTAAGTTTATAGAGCCTAAAATTTTAAAGTGTATAGGACATTAGAGTTCTGATATTAGCTCTTATATTGTCTGAAATGCTTTAAGAATTTAATATATTTGGTAATTATTTTTCATATCACTATTAAAATAGTAATTTTATTTATTACATTTATTATGCATAGCATCCAACAACAAATTTTGGAACATAAAAATAAGATACTTTAAAATGATCTTCAAAACGACAGTCAAGGTAAGATTTCTTATAGTAAATTTCTCCTTTCTCTTGGTGGTCTTATTGATTTTAAAAAGTAAGATAGGCCAGGCACAATGGGTCACACCTGTAATCCCAGCACTTTGGGAGGCCAAGGCAGGTGGATCACCTGAGGTCAGGAGTTTGAGACCAGCCTGGCTAACATGGCAAAACCCGTCTCTACTAAAAATACAAAAATTAGCCAGGCGTGGTGGCAGGCACCTGTAATCCCAGCTATTCAGGAGGCTGAGGCAGGAGAATCACTTGAACCTGGGAGGTGGAGGTTGCAGTGAGCTGAGATCGCACCACTGCACTCCAACCTGGATAAAAGAGCCAAGACTCCATCTCCAAAAAAAAAAAAAAAGTAAGATTATATAGTTTTAATCATAAAAGAGCAGTTTTAAATATATATGTATATAAATTAATTTTTAAATTTAATTTCTTTAGTTTAGAATTCAGAATTAACAAGTTAGTTGTAGCTAATTCATAATCTCGCAGTATTGTCTGAAAACCATGCATTTACCTACTTATGTTCCCTGAAATTCTACATGATATTTTTGTGTAAATATAAAAAATTAGATTTTTAAGTTAGTATGTTTTATTTTCCTCTATAATCACATTATTACAAATTGGACTTGTGATGCAAATGGATCTTCTATTTAATTTTTATAATAAATGGTTTGTATTTTGTAAATAAATATTAATTATAGTTGATTCTTGAATAATAAGGTGGTTAGTGGCTCTGATCCCTGTGCAGTTGAAAATCTGAGTATAACTTTGACTCCTTCCAAACTTAACTAATAGCCTACCATTGACTGGCAGCCTTACTGATAACATGAACAGTCCATGAACACATATGTGGTGTGTGCTGCATTATTAGATACTATGTTTGTACAATAAAGTAAGCTAGAGAAATGAAGCTGTTATAAAGAAAATCATAGAAAAGGAAAAAATGCACTTACTGTTCATAAAGCAGAAGTGAATCCTCCCAAAGATCTTCATCTTCATCATCTTCAGGTTGATTAGGCTGAGGAAGAAGAAAAAAGGTTGGTTTTGCTGTCTCTGGGTTGCAGAGGCAGAAGGAAAATCTGCATCTCAGTGGGCCCCTGCAGTTCAAACTCTGTTGTTTGAGGGTCAACTGTATTACACAGGAGTCTGTGTCACTAAGAAAGTAACTCTCTTCAGAACTGGGAGCTCAACAATCCCTTTCTGATACCGTAAACAAATGGAAATAAGAACCATAAAACTGAGCCAGTGTGCACCCATACAAATAGGAGATTATTTTTGAAGATACCTACTGAATGCAGAAGATGGGAAAGTAACTCCTTTACAAGAAGCAGAAGTTATGCTACGTATGCTTATACAAACAAGGTCTATTTTTTTCCTCATTCTCCATAAGTTGGAACCTCATGAGGTATATTCACTTCTTAGAACAAGCTATTTTTAAAAATGTGCTGAACAATTAAAATATTAATTTTGTTGGAACAAGATAGTCTGTTACCAGGCTGGGCGCAGTGGCTCATGCTTGTAATCCCAGCACTTTGGGAGGCTGAGGCAGGCAGATCACTTGAGATCAGGAGTTTGAGACCAGCCTAACCAACATGGTGAAACCCCATGTCTACTAAAAATACAAAAATTAGCCAGGCACGGGGACAAGCACCTGTAATCCCAACTACTTGGGAGGCTAAGCCAAGAGAATTGCTTGAACCCAGGAGGTGGAGATTGTAGTGAGCCAAGATTGTGCCACTGCACTCCAGCCTGGGTGACAGAGCAAGACTCAAGACTCCATCTCAAAAAAAAAAAAAAAAAAAAAAAAAGTCTGTTACCATTAGGCAAAAGATGATCATAATAAATATTACATTAGCCAAACTCGAGGCTCAAAAAATATAATAAAATTATAAAAATGGTTCACAAAAACAAAAATATAACACCAAATGCATTGTACAATCTGAACTGTATAAAGACACCATTAATTTAGTACATATTTATCAAACTACTTCTATAAGTTAGGTTTGGCAAATCACAGCAGATAAGATGGAATTGAATAGTTTTTGTCTTTAAGGTACTCAGAATACAGATAACTATTTAATTTTTGTGTTTTTTTACCAGAATTTTTAAGAAAAAGTATTTTAATTCATTCATACACTTTTCCACTTAAAAAATAACTATCGTGTCTTTTGTGGACTAAGCATTTTTCCAATGTTACAAAATCCATTTAAAAAATACAGTTAGGAGACTGTGAATACCATTGTCATTTATTTACTACCTTATGTAGTGCTTACTGTGTGCCCAATGTCATCTGGGAGTTTATTGTTATAATTTATTATGTATGTATTATGTTCAGTATGTGCCAGGCACTTTTAGATTTGTGGTGATGAATGCAAGCTTCTAAAATCTGGGTCGAATTTAGGGTAAGCATGCAGAGTGAGTGGAACTTCACCAATAAGGAGGCAGAGGGATGATGCTTGGCAGAAGGAATATCTAACAAGTTGCATGTTTGACAGAAGAAGCAGCCGTGAAGAATGAAAGTTTTTTAAAAAGGAGGAGCAATTTTAAAACGTAGGATACCTGCGTGAACTTTGTAGAGTTTATGAGCAGTTCAAATTTACTAGTGCAAAAAAAATTATATGGGAGTGGTTGGTAATGAGGTGAAAATAGCTTATAGTTATTATTTATTATGTATTTATTATGTGCAGCATGTGCCGGTGAAGGCAAGCTTAGCAAAGATTTTGTTGTTGTTGTTTTACCTGTGTCTAGAAACAAGTTCAATAAAAGACTTTTAATAGTATAGAAATGAGTAGATCTTATCCTGTAGGCCAGGGGAAACTTCTCGGGTAGAATGCTTTTGGCTGCAAATACTAGAAGACCTAGCTAACAGTGGCCAAAACCATAAGAACCAGACTTCGTTTGGTTGTCCAGTGATATAATTGGATCCCACTTGTTCCTCTCTCAGCTATGATGTTGGCAGTATCTTGTTCATTTCTCCTTTCATGGTTGGCTACTTAGCAACAGCTCTAAACATGATGTTCTCACAAGATAGTATCTAAAGCTGGAAGGGCTGCTTTTCTTCACATGTGTCTATTAAATTGGGAGAAAACTCAGAAGTATGCAGGGGACTTTTTGTAATTTTTTTTTTTCTTTTTTTTTTTTGAGACAGAGTCTTGCTCTCTCATCAGGCTGGAGTGCAGTGACATGATCTTGGCTCACTGCATCCTTCACCTCCCAGGTTCAAGTGATTCTCCTGCCTCAACCTCCCAAGTAGCTGGGACTACAGGCGCCTGCCACCACACCCAGCTAATTTTTGTATTCTTCTTTTTTTTTTTTTTTTTTTTTGAGACGGAGTCTCGCTCTGTCGCCCAGGCTGGAGTGCAGTGGCCGGATCTCAGCTCACTGCAAGCTCCGCCTCCCGGGTTCCCGCCATTCTCCTGCCTCAGCCTCCCGAGTAGCTGGGACTACAGGCGCCCGCCACCTCGCCCGGCTAGTTTTTTGTATTTTTTTTTAGTAGAGACAGGGTTTCACCATGTTGGCCAGGATGGTCTTGATCTCTTGAAATCATGATCTGCCCACCTTGGCCTCCCAAAGTGCTGGGATTACAGGCATGAGCCACCATGCCTGGCCCTTTTTGTAATATTTTATTGGCTGGGTCACACCACATGCGCATTCCTAAACCAGGCACTGGGAAAGCAAATGTGATTAGCTTAGAATAATCATTTCTCTTTTGAAGCTGGGGAGGGGTATTGGGATAATAAATATCCAAATAGATTTGTGTTTCTCCAGCAAGCAACAATAAGGAACTGCTCCTGGATAGGGAGCCAGCAGTGTTTGGTCTAGAAATTCACTGGAAAATCATGAGTAGGGGAGGCATTAGATTAGATTTGAGATTTAGGGCACTCTGTTCAGGGTATAAAGCAGGGATTGGCAGGCTTTTTCTGTAAAGGGCCAAGTAGGAAATATTTTAGCCCATGTGGTCGGTCTCTCTCTCTTACTCTCTCTTTTCAAGAATGATTTAAGCAGCTGAAGGCCATGTGGTCTCTGTTGTAGCTACTCAACCCTGCCATTGTAGTGTGAAAGCAGTCATAGGTAGCATGTCAGTGAGCAGGCCCGACTGTACTCTCCTAAAACTTTATTAAGATAAAACATATGGTAGGCAGGATTTGGCCTGTGGTCTGTAGTGTGCTGACCCCTTATGTAGAGGATCAATGGAGGATAGATGTCACCTGGGAGCATATAGGTATTACTGACTAGGTATTTATTATGTTCATGAGATGACATCCACCTTTAAATGTGTGGTGATGAGTACAAGCTTCTGAAAAATGGATAGGATTTAGGGGAAGCATGCAGAGTGAGTGAAACTTTGCCAGGCAAGGAGGCAGAGGGATGATGTTTTGCAGAAGGAATATCTAACAAGCTTGCATGTTTCACAGAAACAACAGCTATGAAGCCTGCAAATTTGTAAAAAGAAGAAGGTGCAAAAGGTAACACACTGGCCGGGCACGGTGGCTCATGCCTGTAATCCCAGCACTTTGGGAGGCTGAGGTGGGCAGATTGCGAGGTCAAGAGATGGAGACCATCCTGGCTAACATGGTGAAACCCCGTCTCTACTAAAAATACAAAAAATTAGCCGGGCGCGGTGGCAGGCACCTGTAGTCTCAGCTACTCTACTCTTAACCATGTAAAGAGACTGGGAGACAAGGGAGGCTTCAGCCGCAGTTAATGCTATAGTTTCCTTGTCACAAATCCACGGAGTATACAAGCCTTATTACAAGGTTTTCACCCATCCATGATAAAATAAAATGATGGAGCTCCACTTTATTCATTTGAAAATATTGGTGTTGCTGGGGATGGTGGCTCCTGCCTGTAATCCCAATAGTGTTGGAGACTGAGATAGAAAGATCCCTTGAGGCCAGAAGGTCCAGCAGCCTGGGCAACATAGCGAGACCCCATGTCTGTTTTTTTTTAATGTAGCTGGGTGTGGTGTTCTGCACCTGTAATCCCAGCTACTTGGGAGGCTGAAGCAGGAGAACTGCTTGAGCCTAGAAGTTTGAGGCTGCAGTTAGCTATGATAGCGACATTACACTGGAGCCTGGGTGGCAGAGTGAGACCCCATCTCTGATAAAAATCAAGTCAAATAAGATAAGATAAAATAAAATGTAGGTCTTTTTCTTGGAATTATGCTTTTTAAATTTGTTTTGCTTTTTAAAAAAATTTAAGAAATGACAATAATAGTTGGTATATATAAGGCTTTCAGAAACTGGCTTCTGCCCAAATCTCCATCTGCAGCCCCTTCTCTCTCTGCCCTTTTTTCTGGCATTACTGAGCTGCTGGTAATGCCCCTGTCACCATCTCTCATGTAGACAAATACGCTCTGGGAGGCTTCTCTCCCTCTCTTGCCACTGCCTGGCATGCGCTACCTTTCCTGCCCTCTGCCTGCTTTAATCTGGTGAACCTCACTGTCTAAGTCTCCGCTCAGGCACGATCTCTAGAAAGGCCATCCCCGATGACTTTTATTCCCATTCTTTAAACCCCAGTGCTTACCACTTAGCAAGAACTCCATAAACATTTAGTAAAATAAAGACTGTGTATAAGAAGAAGATTCCTTCAGTCTAGCAGCAAGGGGGATAGACATGGAAAGACATGATGCACAGTTCAGATGGCGGAGTGACACTAGAAAACGACAAAGTACTAAGAGGTCCCCAAGGAAGGAGACACCTGTATATGTGCAGAAAGATAGCCGGATTCAAGGAGGACTTCACATAGCACTCTGAGCCTTTTTTTCTTTTTTCGTTTTTGGAAACAAGTTATTACTCTGTCACCCAGGGTGGAGTGCAATGGCATGATCGAGACTCACTGCAAACTCAAACTCCCGGACTTAAGGGATCCTCTCGCCTCAGCTTCTTAAGTAGCTGGGACTACAGGCACACACCACCATGCCCGCCAGAGTTTCTGTAGAGTCTGGGTTTCTCTGTGGTCTCCAGGCTGCGGGACTACAGGCACACACTGCCATGCCTGGCAGAGTTTCTGTGGAGTCCGGGTTTCTCTGTGGTCTCCAGGCTGCGGGACTACAGGCACACCCCGCCATGCCTGGCAAAGTTGCTGTAGAGTCAGGGTTTCTCTGTGGTCTCCAGACTGCTCTTAAACTCCTGGCTTCGAGCAGGTCTCCCTCCTAGGCCTTCCATAGTGCTGGGTTTATAGGTGTGAGCTACTGTGCCCAGCCTACATTCAGAGTCTTAAAACATGAAATAAATTTGTCAGAATAGTAGAGGAAAACATTTCAGATGTAAAAATCAGGATATACACTAATAAAGGTTTAATGGTAACAAAATTTTGCAAATTATTAGTAAATAACTCACTTAGCATATTGTTGAAAAGATACTATTATGAAGTAGAGAATAAAGTATTACTTTATATGTTTTTACTGTATTTTTAAATTTTGCTTTGTTTCCAGCAGTTTTGTTTATTTATGTTGGGTGGAATAATTTGTGGGTGACCCTGAGACTTTTGCATGGCTTGAACCTGCTGATATCTAGTGTCTCCCCAAGTGGTTTGTTGAAGTTTTAGATAATTAGAAGTATTTCTTAAAAATGTAAATATTCCAGTAAACATTAAGCTTCATTTAAACTCTCCATTTATGAAATAAAAGTATATGTTGTTTTATATCCATTTTTATAAAGATTATAGTCTTTAACTGTTCTAAGTCATTCATCTTAACATACGGATTTGTCAGCAGAACACGACTTAAAAGTGGCTTCAGAGGAAAACCAAGAAATGCTTGAAAGAAGTGAAAGTAAACAGCCACAGGTATGTATGTAGCAATTTAAATTCCTGGTTTGCTATTGGTTGGTTAGTTGGTTTTTCTTTAATAACATAGCATAGTCCAAATGAAGTGACCTTTTAAACTATCCTTTTAGAATCCAACAGATCGTAATTTCATATTTAATTTTAAAACATTTTAGCCAGTTATAAAATTTAAAATATTCTTACAGTCTGTAGTAACTCATAGCTATCTGTACCCTTGGACTTGAGGCCAGAAATTTCCAGAAGTCTCTTTGCTCTTTTATTTTTATAACCTTCCTCACGATAAAGAAAGTAACATCAAAAATGGAGTTGTATCACTAAGCTAGAGAAATTATGAACAATTGGACAGTGATGGCCACTGAGTTCAACTCCTGCTAAAGGAGGCATCATTCCCAGTGGTTCAAACTTTGCAGTTTTATGTTGCCGGTCACCAGTGCTGAGGTTAAAAACTTCTTCTGTTTTTTTTGGTCTCTGGTTGCCTTCAGTGTCTATGTTCAGGGAGAGGATGGGGTCATACAATCAACCCAACTGCCTGTTAAGAGAATTATGACTTCCAGAATGGGACTTTGGTGTCAGGGTACAAACAATAACTTTCTTATTTTAACATAAATAGTAAATGTTATTAAAATCTTTTATTCCACTGTCACTAGTGGAACTTAGAATACATTAGAACTGAATATAAGAAATAATCTATCCAGATAACACACACATTACAGTATAGCATTTGAAGTAGAATCTAAAAATTTTCTTCTCTTTCTGATTGGTGTTCATTTTGGCTTCTAATAATTTAGCATTTGCCTACTCTCCAGTTAATCTTCAGAAATATGAATTTACTGTAGGGGTTCACTATTTATGGTATGCTAAGGTCAAAATCCTTTTAAGAAAGAAAGCTTTTAGAATACTACATATCATCTGTGAACCCATTTCTGGAAGATTTCATAATGAATTAAGTTTAGTCCAAACTAACAGTGAGAGTTAAGCTTGCTGGTTCATGTTTTTCTCCTATGTTAAGCCAAGGCAAATTATTTTTTACTTCTTAGTTATAATCCAGTAACTTAGGGGTAGCAAAACATAGATTAAGTTTTACAGTTAAATTTTAATTATTTTCTATTTTTTGTTCATACTTAATTCAGAATAAAGTTAGTTTTAAAACATGCACCCTAACAGAAAAGACATCTGAGAAACAAAACAAGCAAATTAATTTTCCACTTTTGCACCTGCAAAAAAAAAAAAAAAAAAAAAAAAAAAAAAGTCTCAAGAACCAGAACTGAGTAAGAATTGTGATAAAGAGGGTATTATCTGTATATTCAAGACTTCTTTTAAAATTCATTACAAGGAAGTTCAACTGAAGATTGGTGAAAGTTTTGAAAAATCCAAAATTACTGTGTGTCCTGAGGAAGAGCTCTTACATAGCAACTCTGGAGAGGGACAAAGTTAAAGGGAGTGCCCTCTAATCTGATGAATCATATCCCTGACTGCAAGGAAGCAGATGCATCTTGGAGTGTCTAACTCTGTAGTATCCCAGGCATTGCCTAAACAGAAGGAGCCCATCACAAACATGTCTTTTCATTGCATTTATACTCTGGGTCCCTAAAACACACCTGTCAGTCATCTTCTAAGCTTTACACAAATGAAAATAAATCAGACTGTAAAAATTATAACAAACCAGACATGTAACCTGTTTCTCAGAGATGAAGAGAATTGTTGTAATGATACAGAAATTGAAAAATTAAGGAACCCAGTAGTTATGGTTGAAATGAAAGAAGATCAAGAGTTTGATATGCAAATGACAAAAAATACAAACCAAAATACCACTAATTGGAAATTAGACATTGGCCTCAGTCTAGAGATCCAAAAAGTCTTTTTGATTTGTGGTTTTCTCACTCCAAAGAAATGAGGCATGTGATACAGATAGAAAGCCACAGGATTTCTGCTGTTACAGACACTTACAAAAGCAAAAATCCAATACAGCACTTGTTCCACAAGCCATATGGAACTTAGAAGCTCTTCTAAAGCTTAGAAGATGACTGGCAAGTATGTTTCAGGGAGCCACATATGACAGTCCCACTGCTAATAGCTATAAAAGCATGAAACCTGAATGAGAAAATGTGAGTTATTATCCAATCCGTAGTGACAGAACATCAAAAGGATATCTAGAAGACTTACAGCAAGATATGCAAAGGCTTAAGAATGAGGTGGGCATGTTACAAGCAGAGTTCCTGGCTTTGAAGAAAGAAAGTTCAACTATAAAAAGAAAGAGGTTCACTTGCTACTTCTCTTTTTATAAATTATCTGATTCATTCTGGTTTTCTACTCAAGAAAATCTCATGTGTATAGTTACAGTGGGGGTTATCTAAATATGTAATTATGTGTCAAAGTAGATTAGTGCTGCTATTTAAATGACAGTTCTGGAAAACATTCTCATAATATTTGTTCATTAGTCAACCTAAGTCTCACTATCAGTCTTCCAAGTAGCACATGGCCTGGGAAAATAATTTAGCCATATACCATGTGACCTTCTGAATCAGCTAAACATCAAGAAAATTGCTAAAGAAATAAGCTCTAGATTCTTCTTCTTTTTTTTTTTTTTTTTTTTTTTTTTTTTTTTTTTTTTTGAGACGGAGTCTCGCTCTGTCGCCCAGGCTGGAGTGCAGTGGCGCGATCTCGGCTCACTGCAAGCTCCGCCTCCCGGGCCGATGCCATTCTCCTGCCTCAGCCTCCCGAGTAGCTGGGACCACAGGCGCCCACCTCTGCCCCCGGCTAATTTTTTGTATTTTTAGTAGAGACGGGGTTTCATCATGTTAGCCAGGATGGTCTCTATCTCCTGACCTTGTGATCCACCTGCCTCAGCCTCCCAAAGTGCTGGGATTACAGGCGTGAGCCACTGCGCCTGGCCTAGATTCTTCTTACTGTATTCATTTAAAGATGAATTACATTTATTTAAATGATAAAATGGTAACACAATGGGAGGGAAACAATGACTGAGAAGAGACTTGAAAATGTATCCAGGCTTGAGAGTTGCAACAAATATTATCAGCCAAAGATGTCTGTTTAATGTACTTTCATGCATGGAAGTTTATTTGTTTGACTCAAACTGTTTAAACTTATAACTCCGTCATGGTCATTTTAAATATTTTTGGAAACAAATACATATACTTTTGCATATTTTTAAAAAATCACCACTCTCCAATGTTTCTGTTGAATCACACTTTTTTTTAAATTTTTTTTTTGAGGCGGAGTCTCGCTCTGTCGCCCAGGTTGGAGTGCAGTGGCACAATCTCGGCTCACTGCAAGCTCCGCCTCCCAGGTTCACGCCATTCTCCTGTCTCAGCCTCCCGAGTAGCTGGGACTACAGGCGCCCACCACCGCACCCGGCTAGTTTATCGTATTTTTAGTAGAGACGGGGTTTCACTGTGTTAGCCAGGATGGTCTCGATCTCCTGACCTTGTGATCCACTCGCCTCAGCCTCCCAATGAATCACACTTTTATATTATGTTGTTTAATAAAATATGGTAAGTTTTGATGTGTATAATTTTATCATATAAGTAGCATAACTCCTTAGCCAAAAATTTATCATTTGACTCTATAGTAGAAAGCTGAGTTCTGTACATTGTATTCTAAAGACAAAAATCTAGAGATTTTCTTCTTTCAAAGTGAAAGCAGATGAGGCCTCCCGCTATCCTCTGAGGCATTAAATTGCTTTGCCAAAGTCACACTTTTAATTTATCTGACTAATTTGATATATTTATCTGGTAATTTATGTAATTCAGCAGTATTTAATTGTATCTTCCCTTTTGGTGCCATGAAATGCTAGGTAATGCCACCGTAGGAGCTTTGGGTGAATTATTTAATATTTCTTGGTTTTACTTCCATTATCAAGTAGATAATGGGGCTAGAGTATACAACTATACTGTAAATCTTCCAGCTATAAACTTTTGTGGTAACTGAATGTAAACTTGGGGAACATCTCATTTTCCAGGATTCTGCAGTAGCAACTCAGTAGTTTCACTCTGCTCCTTGTGTTGTGGTAAACTTTGGTCCCTCTGTTTCAGTGAGCACCTTCACTTTTTTTATATCCCAGGATCCAAATGAAAAAATAAGGATAAAAGGCAGTGGTGAAAATAATAGCTTAGTGCAGAAAAGGGAAAGCTTCTTTTCTGTTTCTGAAGCCCCACAAGGTCACATCCTCTTGATCTGGCTATTTCATGGAGAATCCAGGTGACAAAGACAGAAGACACATTTTATGCCTGTGTCTTTTTGTTTCTCTGTTTTTGTGTTGATATATTTACACCACAGAAGTAACTGTGATCTGGTGGAGAACTAGAAGTAGAGTCAGAAGCCCTGGGAAAATCCTGCAGCTTGCTTATATTTTTAACCTCTCTTTTTAAGAATTGTGATAACTAAATAAGTTCATCAATGTATGTTTGTAGAAGTGCTTAGTACAATGTCTAGATTTATGATTTAGTAAATGAAATTCTTATAACTGACTAAAAAAATTTTGAGTCAAATCACAATACAATATTATCAGGGAAACAGTACTTTTTTTTTTTTTTTTTTTTTTTTTTTTTGAGACAGAGTCTTGCTCTGTCGCCCGGGCTGGAGTACAGTGGCGCGATCCCAGCTCACTGCAAGCTCTGCCTGCTGGGTTTACACCATTCTCCTGCCTCAGCCTCCCGAGTAGCTGGGACTACAGGCGCCCGCCACCTCGCCCAGCTAGTTTTTTGTATTTTTTTAGTAGAGACGGGGTTTCACCGTGTTAGCCAGGATGATCTCGATCTCCTGACCTTGTGATCCGCCCGTCTCGGCCTCCCAAAGTGCTGGGATTACAGGCTTGAGCCACCGCGCCCGGCCAGAAACAGAACTTTTAAAACTTTGAGAAATTTTATCTGTCCAAATACACATGGAGGTAAAGCTTTTACTATAGGGTGGTGTCTGGGTTAGGTATCAGAATATAAATGCAATTTCCTTTTTCCAATATTTTAATTTAGTCAAATTACTTAATATTTTACTTTATGCTTTGAGTTTGTTCAGAGAAAGGCTTTTCCAATTCTGATATTCTTAAAAATTCTCCAGTGTGTATGCATGTGTTTTTAGTTTTATGGATTCATTGACTTCAAATAAATTTTTGAACTTTTTGAAATTTATGCTCTGTAAGGTTCAAGGTTTTGC
This sequence comes from Chlorocebus sabaeus, assembly GCF_047675955.1. Classification (NCBI taxonomy): domain Eukaryota; kingdom Metazoa; phylum Chordata; class Mammalia; order Primates; family Cercopithecidae; genus Chlorocebus; species Chlorocebus sabaeus. The sequence continues at coordinate 149,073,743 of NC_132911.1, read as the reverse complement.
TTCAACTTTTTCTCCAGTTGGATATCCACTTACAGCAACTTTTAATTGCATGAATGTACAGGTTGTTCTTTCACTTCAGAGATAACCATGATGTTATTTTATTGAGTGCTAGCTGAAAATTTCTTTTGTTTTATTTAGGATTTTCAAAGTTATGGAAAAAAGAAGGATGTGATATATACAAATTGCATGTTGAAGGGAGATATTGCCACACTCAGATGGGAATTATATGTAATAAAAAATGACAGTCTCAAAAAGGAAAAGGAATATATTCAGGAAATTAAAAGTATTAGAGAAATAAATGCTAACTTTGAAAAGAGTGCAAGACTCAATGAGAAAATAACAAAAAAAATGTCCCAGTGTTGTCAACAGCTTAATGACCTCAAAGCTGCGAATACAAGGCTGAATTCAAAATTGGAGAAGGAAAAACACCGCACAGACAGGCTGGAAGCTGAAGTTGAATTCCTCCATTCTAGACTGGCTGCTGCTATGGATGAGCACAATGAAAGTGTAGAAACAAAAAGCCTAGAATTCGTTTTACAGAGAGCATATAATTTTTCTGTACATAAAAAAATGAGTTCTACTATTTCTCAACTAAAAGATAAAAATGAGTTGCTTACTGGACAATTTTCTAAATCTGGGATGAAGTTAAATACCTTAAAAGGTAAGCTCCATGAGACAAGAGATGCTCTCAGGGAAAAGACATTGGCTTTAGAAAGTGTGCAGATGCACCAGAGGCAAGCACAGCATCGAATAAAGGAAATGGAGCAGGTGCATCCAAATGAGGAAGCTAAATGAGTCAATCCACCGGAAAGCACAACTGTGTAGAGGAGAGACTGTGTCAACTAGAATGTGAAAATCTCTTGCTTAAACGACAACTAGAGGGTGCTCATAAGGAAGGCAATGATAAAGAGATAGTAATTAATATCCAGGGAGGCTGTCTTGAGAGTGGAAAGAAAGATCTTCTAGAAGAGAAAAATAAGAAATTAATGAATGAATATAATTCTGTAAAAGAAAAACTGTTTCAGCATGTAAAAGAAGAAGCAGAGGAGAAGTAAGTATGAAGAAAGATAAATATTTTTAACCTTCCAGAAAGAAAATTTAAACATTTAATTGTGGCTATATGTTGAATCTAATTCAATATAAAAATAAATAGAGGAAAGTGTATTTATCATACTGTATAATTCTGTTTCATGAAACATCCAGAAAAGACATATATAGGGACAGAAAGAAGATGAATGTTTGTGTAGGGCTGGGGCTGGAAATGGGTCGTGACTGCTGATGGGCATGAGGGATTGTCCTGGAGTGATGAAAATGTTCTAAAGCTGGATTGTAGGGATGGTTGCACGACTAGTAAATTTACTAAAAATCTTTGAACTGTATGTTAAAACAGATAAATATGTAGTATGGAAATCATATTTTAACAAAGCTGTTTTAATAAAAAACTAAAAAAATATGTTTACTGTATCAGCTTGGAAACATACCTTGTTTCCAGGAAATAAAAGGTAGAGCTGACAGATGCTTTCTTTGAGTAAAGACATTGTCACCTATGAAATTGTAGTAGCTACAGAGTAATGTTCATAAGCTATGTAGTCTTATACTGCTGAGATAACAAATTTAATGTCTTTATGTTGCCACATTTTAAGACCACAATGAAGCAGATAAACGGAAATGCTTGTACCTGAAATTAGTATTTTGAAATTAAGATTCAATTAAGTGAGCCACTTTGACACTTAATTCTAGATTTCCCAGGTGAACTGAAGTATGTTGCTGTGTCTTGTGGTGCTTTTCCTTCAGTGGCTCTTTTATGTATTTTAGTTAGTATAACTTTATTTTGACTCATATTAATGTGACTTAAGTCTGAAAATATGTCAGTCTCACATTATGTATTTTTCTGACCACTTAATATTTGAAAGACATCTACTTGTTATAAAATCACAATTTGGAATAAATGTGGTAAATTTTAGCAAAAAATATTTGATTTAATGTTCCCACTGGTAGGTATTTATAATTTACTTTGAATATTTTTATTAATAATTAGCTCATAATTTACATTTTAAGTCTCAATGACTATCATTTGGATATAACTTTGTCCAGTACAAAGATACTTGTAGCGGTCTGTGATTTGTGAGTTTGACATTGAATCCCCATTTTCAGAGTAATGAGGGGTGGCAGAGTTCACGTAGAGTGGGAATGAAGTGAATACAGGACAGAGTTGTAGGAGCTGAGGTCAGGGAGGGAAGTAGAGGCCATGTTACCTAGGGCCTTGAAGGCCATTGGAATTTTACTTTTATTCTGAGATAGAAATCTGTTGGAAGGATTTGAACAGGCAACTGAATGTGTGAGGAACTCAGGTTGAGTTGGTCTGAGATGAATGAATAGCAGGCTGAATCAGTCTTGTAAGAGAATACCAATTTGGCAGGAAGATAACACCTCTGTGTTCCTCATGAATTCAGTAATAAAGGAGAATGTGTACAAATGAGGAAAAGAAAGTGAATCTATGTGTGTGGTAATAATTTTCAAAGTATGCATATTAGAGTTAAATATTAACAATTTAATAATAAAGCAATTTATAAAATTAGTAACAAAAATATTTTATCAGGTGACTCTAAGGCAACTTCAAGAACAACTGGCCAGTCACCTTAAAAATTTCGTATGTCAGAGTCTCTACTGGAAGATACATCACATTGTCATCTTAATTTGGATGAGACACGGGCTTCAAAGAAGAAATTATTTCAAGTAGGAAGTCAAGTATGTATGGAATTTAACATGTCTATAGTTTAGCTGGTTGAATAATATAAACTGTTTTAGGATACTAATTTCAGTGGACAGATTGATTTTGTATTTTCATTATAATTAATTATTACCATTTTACTACCTTTATAACGTACTAATTTCTTAAACTCTGGCTTTTATTCTGCCATTTTGAAAAATAATTGCATACCTCTTATAATATTTTCTCTTGGGAAAGTTAAGAATTATACATCATTCCTCACAGAAAATTGACTTTTTTCCTGTTAAACAGTATTTTTAGATAATTTCCTTATTGCCTTGGTGAGGCAAGCCAGATTAAGTCAGAGGAGAATGTTTAATGGAATGTTCCAGAAAGTTTTCTTATTTCTTCACTTTTGTGAATGGACACAGAAGCTGTTCCTATTCGTTTCATAGGTTCTAGGTTAACTTGTACAGAAAAGCCATCATACTGTTCTTTGAAATGCACATGCTTTAGGTTAATTTACAAACTACTTGAAAAGTTAGGCATTGCCTTCATCTCCCTTTCATTTAAAATATACTGCAATGGCATAGAAATATTCAGATCTGATAGAGTATGTACATCCAAAATAGAGAGTTGAGAAAATTATCTTGATCCTACCATTGGATTTTAAAAACAGTTTTACTGAGAGATAATTCACATGTCAGATTGTTCAGCCATCTAAAATGTACAACTCAGTGTCTGTTAGTATATTCACAGCATTGTGTAACCATCACCACATTCAATGCTAGAATATTTTCACCACTCTGAAAAGCAACCCCACATCTCTTAGCTATGATGGCAGTCCTTCTCCATGTCTCTCCACCTACCCCAGTTGCAGGCAACCACCATCTGCTTTTGTCTCCATAGATGTGTGTGGTCTGCATATTTTATATAAATAGAGTCATACAATGTGAAGTCCTTTCTGACTGGCTCTTTCACTTAGCATAATGTTTTCAGAATTTTATCCATGTTGTAGCCCATATCAATAGTTTATTTCTTCTTATTGTCAAATAATAGTCTATTTCATGACTACACCAGTTTTCCATTCATTCATCAGCTGATGGACCTTTAGGTTGTTTCCACTTTTTGGCTATTATGAAAACAGCTGCTGTGAACATTCATTTACAGGTTATTATATGGACATATGTTTTTAACTCCCTGCCATTGTACTTTATCCTCAGAGTTAATCGGGCAGATTGCAGCACCAGCACCGTTTTACCCGCTGCCCTTCCTGCCTTCTCAGTTCCTGCTCCTCTAGCCTTATCCATTCAGACCTGGCAGGCAATCTTCTCTTCATGAAGCCTTCCCTGACTGTTCCGACTCTCACTGACCTTATGACTCAGCACTTGTTGCCCAGTCTGCAGAACAACGTAGCCCTTAATTTCACATGGCTTTAATTTTAATGGAAGATAATTTTGTCTCATCATAAGTTTGCTTAAAGGGAAAATAATATATGACATACATGTCACCTATCCTTGTATAAATTAAAAACATTTTAGCTTGGCAGCTTTTAGCATAGAACAAAATACTTTATACTATGCAAATTATTTCTTGTTTTTCTTTTTCTTTTTTTTTTTTTTGAGACGGAGTCTCGCTCTGTCACCCAGGCTGGAGTGCAGTGACCGGATAGCAGCTCACTGCAAGCTCCGCCTCCCGGGTTTACGCCATTCTCCTGCCTCAGCCTCCCGAGTAGCTGGGACTACAGGCGCCCGCTACCTCGCCTGGCTAGTTTTTTGTATTTTTTAGTAGAGACGGGGTTCACCGTGTAGGCCAGGATGGTCTCGATCTCCTGACCTCGTGATCCGCCCATCTCGGCCTCCCAAAGTGCTGGGATTACAGGCTTGAGCCACCGCGCCCGGCCGCAAATTATTTCTTATTTGAGGCATTGACACAGTAAATCTTTTCTTCTAAGTGTACTTTTAGCACTTAAATATGAAATTAAAAATAATTAGTCTAATAGAGGAGAATTGTTCAATCAAATGCTCATGTTTTTCTCAGTATGAAAAAAGAATCTAAATTTGCCTTCCTTCACTATATAGCCAGAACTGTATTTCTGGATGGCTGCCAGTTTGTCAGCTGAACAGTTCTGGCTGCAGCTTGTCTTATGAATGACAGTCCAGGGTTTTCAGCTCCATGGCTCAGCGTGTCTCTGCTGGTCTTGTCGGTTATGTACTACCTACTCAATCCAGGAGGTGCTGTTTACATTGTAGTACATACCTGACTGTTGCCCACTGAGTCATACAGAGAGAAAAGTAAGCTACAAATTATACGCTCCCCCTCCCCATTTGCTGCCATTTTCAGTAGTGTGAGCTATAGACCACTTCCATTGGAATGCCACCTGCCTAACACAGTTGTCAAGATATAAAAAACAGTAAACATTATGCCAATAGCAAATATTATCTGTAGCTCACTATGTACCATGTACTCTTCTACGTGCTTCTAAGCAAATTTTATCTGTAGCTCTCTATGCACCATGTACTTTTCTAAGTGCTTCTTGTGCAGTCCCTGGTTTAATCTTCCCAATATCCCAATGAAGTAGATGGTATTATTCTACTTCATAGATAAAGAACCAGAGATACAGAAATTTAATAGTATCTGGTAGAGCTGGAATTCCGACACAGACCTTCTGGCTTCTGTGTAGATACTGCCTCTCAAACCATTCCATGGTTGGGTGAGATGGCTCATGCCAGTAATTCTAGCACTTTGGGAAGCTGAGGCGGGAACAGTGCTTGAGCCCAGGAATTTGAGACCAGCCAGCACAATATAAGTGAGACACTGCTTCTACCAAACAAAACAAAACAAAACAAAACAAAAATTAACAGTTATCTGAGGGTGCATGCCTATAGTCCTAGCTACATTGGGAAGCTGTGGTAGGAGAGTCGCTTGAGCTCGGGATATCAAGGCTGCAGTGAGCAGTGGTCAAGCCACTGCACTCCAGCCTGGGTAACAGAGTGAGACTCTGTCTCATAAATAAAACGTTTTGTATAGATTCCCATAGAAGTGAGTCAGACATCAGGCATGGAATTATTAGCCATTTTGATGTCTGCCTTGGAGTAAAACATTTAATAAGGGACAGCTTTAAACCATCTCAATCAGTAGCCTCTAACTTCTCTAGAAAGTTCTTATTTCATTAATTTCTAAGCAAGAGACTACCTGGATTAAGACGTTTGGTGGGCATCACTTTGAGATGAAGAATCTCGATTGGGAAGAAGGGAGACCTCTACTTGACTGGAGCCTTCCCAATGATATCATTGAGTGTCCCCTGGAAGAAACTTGAGAACAAGATGTGCATCATGCCATATCTCTATGGAAAGGAAATTCTTCACAAGGAAACAAAGGCAAACAATTGATCATCTGATTCTCATGGGAAAGTTTTCATTATAAAAGAAAAAAAAGGGCCAGGTGCAGTGGCTCATGCCTGTAATCCCAGCACTTTGGGAGGGCAAGGTAGGTTGATTACCTGAGGTCAGGAGTTCAAGAACAGCCTGGCCAATATGGTGAAACCTTGTCTCTACTAAAAATATAAAAATTAACCAGGAATGGTGGTGTGCACCTGTAGTCCCAGCTACTTGGGAAGCTGAGGCAGGAGAATTACTTGAACCCAGGAGGTGGAAGTTGCAATGAGCTAAGATGGTGCCACTGTGCTCCAGCCTGGATAACAGCGTGTGACTCCATCTCAAAAAAATAAAATAATAAAAAAAAAAAGGACAAAATATACTGGTCAATATCCTAAGGGCAAGACAAGCCCCCTTCGAGATTAGAAAATAATACTATATGCAAAGTAACATCAATAACAATCAAAATAGACATGATTCACTACAAAGGTAATCTGCACCAAGTAGCAACGTATGAGTGTGTGGTTGAGAATATTGTCTATAATATGTGTACTAGAAAGAAGAGGCCTCAAGAAGCAGTTCAGAGCTGGAAATGTAGATTAGGGAATCTGGGTCAAAATTTTGAGATTCTAGGAGTCCTAAGAGAATTTAAAAGAGGAATAGCAGCTGGGTGTGGTTGCTCACACCTGTAATTGCAGCACTCTGGGAGGCCGAGTTGGGCAGATCATGAGGTCAGGAGTTCAAGACCAGCCTGGCCAACATAGTGATACGTGTCTCTACGAAAAATACAAAAAGTTAGCCAAGTATCATGGCGGGCACCTGTAATCCCAGCTACTTAGGAGGCTGAGGCAGGAGAATCACTTGAACCCTGGAGGCAGAGGTTGCAGTGAGCGGAGATCACACCACTGCACTCCAGTCTAGATGACAGTGCGAGACTCCGTCTCGAAAAAACAAAACAAATAAACAGGAATAGAAAGGGATAGGACTGAACATCAGAGGTTGCTGCGTTTAGAAATAAAGTGGGGTCAGAGGAGCAGAGGGATCATTTGGTCACTACTCGCAGTTGCTACTGAGTAAAGCAGGATAGAGTCCTTCGTGACCCTTGGACTTTTTTATTGGAATTATTTAAAAATCAGATTTTGGTATAAAAAGTAAATGATGAAAAATAGATCTCTGGATGAGACCATGTGTCACAGAGTCCAATGGAAGGAGAGAAACAGGATAATAGAAAATCTGCAAAAAGTAGACAAAAGTTATGTTTTTATTATAGAAGAAAAACTTTATTTAAAGAGAAATGATTAAGGGAAAGGGAAAAACTGAAACCTGTGGGTGAATACTAACAGAGAATGAGAATATTTAGATCAGCCTGAAGACAGACGAGGATAAAAAATGTAATGGAAGCCTGTAATCCCAGCACTTTGGGAGGCCGAGACGGGTGGATCACGAGGTCAGGAGATCGAGACCATCCTGGCTAACACAGTGAAACCCCATCTCTACTAAAAAAATACAAAAAACTAGCCGGGCGAGGTGGTGGACACCTGTAGTCCCAGCTACTCGGGAAGCTGAGGCGGGAGAATGGTGTGAACCTGGGAGGCGCAGCTTGCAGTGAGCTGAGATCCGGCCACTGCACTCTAGCCTGGGCGACACAGCGAGACTCCGTCTCAAAAAAAAAAAAAAAAAAAAAAAAAAACAATGTAATGGGAACTAGATAAGAGTTTTCTAAAAATCATCTTAGTAAGATGTAATTTAACAAAACTTGGAATATCTTAAACTATTAATGACAATGTTTCTAAAGCGTCTTTAAAAACTCAAATGTAAATATAACTACTCTTAATTTTTTTTACTAATCCTTAGTATCTTATGTGTAAACACCCTCATTTTAACAAACATTTTTAGCAGTTTAAATTTCAGGAAAGATGATGAAAGTATGAATCATTTTTAGCTGTTTTACAAAAAGTGGCTATTTTTGAAATCTGTCCTTATTGGCATCAGGTTTACAAAATGTACTTTATACACCTGCCTAAATACATATTACTCATCAACTTATGAGAAATAACATTTTTAAGATAGAAGGTCTCTAGATTTTACAAAAATAATTTTAAACACTTTCTTTTTCAAGCCTGAAGAAGAAAATGAAGAATTAAGAAAATTTTTTGAGTTACTATCATCACTGGAGTATAATGTGGATCAAATAAGGAAGAAAAATCATGAATTAGAAGAGGCGGCAACTGGGTATGGTTTTCATATTGTAGAACATTTTAATAATTTATTAATTGATTTAACTCTAATTTTACTTGACTAAAACCTAGATACAAATTCATTTTATGTCTGCATTTTCATAATTAAACGAAATTATTTTAAAATGTATTTCAGAAACTCACAACACAACATTATAGGCATGCGAGTCATGGGGGCGGGAATCAGCTGAGCTGCTGGGGCAAGGTTGGGATGAAAAAATTTGTATTAAAAATATATGAAAAAAGAACACAATCTGAAATTTTTTTGAATGCGAAAATACTACACTTACTTTTTTTTTTTTTTTTTTTGAGACAGAGTCTGACTCTGTCATCCAGGCTGGAGTGCAATGGTGCATTCTCTGCTCACTGCAACCTCCATCCCCTGGGTTCAAGCGATTCTCTGACCTCAGCCTCCTGAGTAGCTGGGATTACAGGTATGCACCACCACACCTGGCTAATTTTTGTATTTTTAATAGAGACGGAGTTTCACCATGTTGTTCAGGCTGGTCTTGAACTCCTGACCTTGTGATCCACCCATCTTGGCCTTGCAAAGTTGGCATGAGCCACCGCACCCGGCCACTTATTCTTTAATGATTTTGAAAACAGTAATGACAAAGCCTTGGACATAAAATGTCAAAACTGCACTCTTCATTATCTAGTTTGAATTTTCATTTCTGAAGATATTTTTGCTGTCTTTGGTCATCTTCCTTTTGCAGTATCCTTCTCTGCTGCATTCAGATTCTTTAAAGAAGACCTATTCGTGTCATTCTTTAACATCGAAATTCATCTTGATATGTAGCTTGTATTTTGTTTCTGCTTCTTTTTCTTTCAGATATAAAACATATCACGGAAATTTTACATGGGTCTCTTTGTTGTATACATGAAGTATACATGTTATTAAACTTGTTTTACAGAAATAAATTATGTATATATAAATATATGTATAACTTAAGAGTAAAATGAGCATTCATGTTTTGATCACAGATTTTTTTTAAAAAATGGAATGTGTCTTTGAAGCCCTGAACACAGATACTTTTCTGTTTATTTACTGAGCACTTAAGTTGGTTTTCTGATTCTAATCAACATTTTTCTGTCATTGTCTTTCTCTATATGGTTCTGCCTATCTTTCATTTTGTTGACATTTTGTCAGGAAAGATCTCTAGATCTCTTCGTCAAAGTCTTTAACCCCGCCCCATTCCTTTTTTCTAAAACTACCTGTTTCCTTTTTCTCCTCAAATCAGATATTAAAGATGTTTTTCTTCTCTTTTTCTGCATTGAATGATCTCCTTGATGCTTTTTGGGTGTACTTTTTTTTTCTTCTTATAGACTGTGGTCAATGGGTATCAGAATGTATTTTTGTGTCTTTTTCAAACATATATGTGTTTTACTTTTTTATCTTGGTTACTCATCTCTGAGTTATGGCTTATATTTAGTAATAGATTATTTTATCTTAGCATACCAAAATGGATATGAATAGTTTATTTATAAAAAACTGTATGGTCAGGCCAGGCGTGGTGGCTCCTGCCAGTAATCCCTGAACTTTGGGAGGCCAAGATGGGCAGATCATTTGAGATCAGGAGTTTGAGACCAGCCTGAATAACATGGTGAAAATCCATCTCTACTAAAAATACAAAATTAGCCAGGTGTGCTGGTGCATGCCTGTAATCCCAGCTACTTGGGAGGCTGAGGCAGGATAATCATTTGAACCCAGGAGACAGAGGTTGCAGTGAGCCGAGATCGCACCACTGCACTTTGGCCTGGGCAATAAGAGTGAAATTCAATCTCAAAAAAAAAAAAAAAAAAAAGTATGGTTATAATGTCACTTTACCTGCCATATATGCCATAAAATTGTTCTTCATATTATTTATCTAAGATTATAATTTCATATAGAATGCTTTCAAACTGTGTTCAGCTGAAACTGAGAGGATCATAGTTTATAGATTTGTTTCATTGATATGCCATAACATAATATCTGTTTAAACATTAAATACTCTTAAAAATACTTGACTTACTAATTCTGTACATTTCTGCAGATGTAAGAAATGCCTAGAAATGACAATAAATATGTTTAATGTGTTTGTAAATGAAGACTTCAGTTTCCATGAAGACTTAAAAACAGCTCAACTGAAAATGGATATTCTGGTTAAGAAGGTAAAACATCAGGTAATTTTCTTTAAAAAAATTTTTTTATCTTAAGGTAAAGGTACCTAGATATTAAGCCCTGCATGCTTTTGCTATTAATCTTGATGCTTTCCCTTCCAACCCCAACAGGCCCCAGTGTTTGTTGTTTCTCTCCCCAAGTCCATGTGTTCTCATCATTCAGCTTCCACTTGTAAGTGAGAAGATGCAGTGTTTGGTTTTTTGTTCCTGCGTTAGCTTGCTGAGGATAGCAACTTCAAGTTCATTCATGTCCCTGCAAAGAGCAAGATCTCATTCATTTTTATGGCTCCATGGTATTCCAAGATGTATATATGCCACATTTTCTTTATCCTGTCTGTCATTGATGGACATCTGGGTTGATTCCATGTCTTTGCTGTTGTGAATAGTGCTGCAAAGAACATACAAATGCATGTATCTTTATAATAGAATAACTTATATTCCAACATAAGGTAATTTTAAATCAGTTTTGGAATTAAAAATTATGTAATTTTGGGAAATATTCATGATGGAAAAACCCAAATTCTGCCAAAATATGTTTAAGGAGGTTTATTCTGAGCCAATATGGTGACTGTGGCCCTGGGTTACACAGTCTCAAGAGATCCTGAGAATGTTTCATGAGACAATCACATTATAGTTTGGTTTTGTACATTTCCAGTGGACAGAAGTTGTAGGGAAAATCGTAAATCAATATGAGGAAGGCAGATATTGGTTCAGCCTGAAAGTGGGACATCAAAAAGGAGGGGCTAACAAGTCATAGGTGGGTTTTGGGGATTCTTTAGGTGACAATTGGTAAAGAAAATCTGTTGTCTAAAACTGGAAATAGGTAGAAAGGGAGGCCTTAATTAAGATAAGGTGGTTATGGAGGCCAAGGTTCTTATTATGTAGATGAAGCCTCATAGCTGGCAGCCCTCAGAGAAAACAGAGGGCAAATGTATCTTTTCAGAGAGTCAGATGAATGCATCAGGCTCATAGTCTTCCCTAAATCTGGAAAGATCTACAAGGGGAGAGATTGGGCTACATTAATGAAGACTTCTTACAGATGCAATTTCCCCCACAGAAGACAGCTTTGTATGGCCATTTCAATCTCTTGGCCCTGCAGCAGCCATTTCAAAACATGTCAAAAAATATATTTGGGGGTAAATATTTTGATTTCCTTCAGCTTCTGCTATCTGTGATGTTGTACCAGAATCAGGTTAGAAAGTAAGCCACATTATAAGAGTTAATAAAACCCATCTGATGAGATTTTATAGTTTGAAGGGTGTGATTCTCAGACCCTTTAGATAGAAATTGGGGCAAAAGAAAACAAGGTCTTATTCCTCAACATAAATCTCTCAGTGCTTTAAGCAGTGAAAGAAAGATTTTTCATTTAATTTTACAGATTTGATACTAATGAAAAGGATAGTTTTTAAAATATATTTTTCTATAAAAAGGACAGGTTTTTTATTCTCTTATGTCTTGAACCCTGGCCAGTGATCTGAAACCAAGCAGTACACGTCTCCAGATCACTAGTACCAAATAAATTTGGGGGCATAATAGGTTTATTGAGAAATAATTAACACACCATGAAATTCATTCATTTAAAATATACAATTCATTGACTTTTATTATTTTCAGAGTTACACAATCATCATTACAATCAAGTTTAGAACATTTTCATCACCCTAAAAAGAAACCTCACATCATTTAGCCATCTTTGCTGGTTTCCCCTTCCTCCCTCAGCCCTAGGGAACCACCCACCTTCTTTGTATAGATTTTCCTATGAGCCCCTGAAATAAAAAGCAAGTGGTCTACTGTGACTGGCTTATTTTACTTAGCATAATCTTTCATACTGTATCTGTGTTGTAGCAGGTATTAAAGCAGGGTTTTTGCTCCTTAGTTCAGCTAAGTCCGAGTTCTTGTCTCACGATCAGAAAAAAATTAGGCACATGAACACATTGAAGGATGAGGAGGACAAAATTTATTAAGTGAAAGGAAAGCTCTCAGCAAAAAGAGAGGTCCTGCAAACAGGTTTCCACCTCACAACTGAATACCAGGACCACCCACCACACATGAGCTAAAGAGGCCAGGTTCCTCTTCTGCATAAGGTGTGAATTCCTGGTGGCTCCACCCCATTCCCCCAGTGCCTGTGGGCCTCCATTCCACTGCTGGCATGTCCAGGCAAGACCCTGTGCAGGTTCCCTTAACTGCACAAAACATCTGGTGTAGACACTTGTGGGGCTGGTTGGAGATTCTCCAGGGACCCTTCCAAATTCGCCTAGGCATTTTGCTGTCTCCTGATTCTATCAGTATCAGTACTTAATTTCTTCTTATTGCTGAGTAATACTCCATTGTATGGATACATCAAACATTTTATTTATCCATTCATCAGATGAATGGACTTTGGGTTCTTTCCCACCCAAAGGTTATGGACCTTTGGGTTCTTTCCACTCTTTGACTCTTATTAATAATGCCACTGTAAATGTTTATGTATGAATTTCTGTGTTTGCATTTGTTTTTATTTTTCTGACTGGAATTTCTGGGTCATATGGTAACTTCATGCTTAACATTTTGAGGAGTTGCCAGTTTGTTTTCCAAAGTGACTGCACCACTTTACATCCCCAGCAGCACTGGATAAGAGTTTTAATGTCTTTACATTTTTCCTAACACTTACTTTCTCTTTTTTATTGAACAAATATTTCATCCTGTGTCATGAAGTGATACCACAAGGTGGTTTTGATTTACATTTTCCTAATGACTGATTATATTAAGCATCTATTAATGTGCTTATTATTCATCTTTATATCTTCTTTGCAGAAATATGTATTCAAAATCTTTGCCCATTTTAAAAATTTTATCTTATTTATGAATTGCAAGGGTTCTTCATATATCCTATATATGTAAGTCCCTTATCAGATATATACTTTTCAAATATTTTTTCTGTTCGGTGGCTTGCCTTTTCACTTCTTGATACTGTTTTCTCAGGCACAGGAGTTTTCAATTTTGAAGTCCATTGAATCCATTTTTTTTTTTTGGAGTCATATGCAGTCACAAAGATTTATGCCAATGTTTTCTTCTCAGAGTTTTATAGTTTTAGCTGTTACAGTTAATTGTTTTGAGTTTATTTTTAAATATGATATTTGGTAAGAGTCCAACTTTATTTTTTGCATATGGATACCCAGTTGTCTCAGCACCGTTTGTTGAAAGGACTATTCTTTTCCCATTTTGTTCTTTTGTTAGCCTTGTATAAAATCAATTGACTGTAAATGTGCAGGTTTATTTTTAGATTATCAATTCTTAGTTTATGTCTATTCTTATACCAGGCCAAATCAAATTTAATGAGAGGTTTTTTCCAATCATGTTGTACATTACCAGTTGTTTAATGTCATAATAAAAATTAAATGTAGTGGAGTATCTTTAATGTCACCCTTTGTGTCTCAAAGGGGTCTGTGGCCAGCTTATACCTTACTTATTCTAAGACATGATGGGAAGTCTGGCTTATAAGACAGTTTATATCTTTTTTTTCTCCATTCAAACCTTTAATCTCTTATCCAGTGCCTCCCTCTATAGTTTTATTTTCAGTAAATTTTGGTCCCAGAATGTGCTGACATAGTCTACTATATAGTGCATTATGTTTTACTAACTCATTATAATTCATGGAATCTTTCATAGATGTTTACCATCCAGGAAGTCTGAGCTCCCAGCTTTCCTCAGTGGAAACCAAGTGAAGTCATCATCTTTCAGCTCGCAGATCCTCTTTCCACCTGGTAGCTGGTTTTCTTGTGTAGCACTGTGGCTAATTATATTATTGGTGCAGATCTTGCATTCTCAGAAACCACAGTTCCCTGTGTTGACCTTTTGTCACTGAAACAGAGATGCACAGCTCTGCCTTCTAGCTCAGTAGAAGATTCTTGGAATAAACAGTTTAGTGCATTCCAAGAAAATCATCACCCACGTGTTTGATGTTGATGCTTGCCATTGGCTGGAACCTTGGTTGGGGCAGGCAGCATGAACACTGACAATGGCACTCTCGGGCTCTCTTTGAGGCCTGAGCTCTCTCACAATCTGGGGGCTGGGTTCAAAGGGAAAGTAACCTGAGATAGAAGAAGCTACATGGTATCCCTTTTACTGAATTCTGTTCATTAGAAGGAAGCCAGTAAGGTTGACCCATATTCTTTTTTTTTAATGGGATGAATATAGCTTCTCTTTTGTTTTAATTAACATGTATATACATAATTATGGGCTATAGAGTGATATTTTGTTTCATGTATATAGTGTGTAATGATCAAGCTAATTAGCATATTTACTACTTTAACCATTTTTCATTTCTTTGCATTGTGAACATTCAAAATCTTCTAGCTTGCTAAAAATATACAATAAATCATAGTTAACCATATTCATACTACAATGCCACAGAACACCACAACCTATTCCTCTCATCTAACTGTAATTCTGTAACCATTAACCAGCCTCCCCTTTCCTACTTCTATGAGCTTTTTTCTTCTTGTTAAGAGACAAGGTCTTGCTAGTGTAGTCTGGGCTCTGGGAACTGTAGTCACCCAGACTAGAGACAGTGGCTTGATCATAGCTCACTGCAGCCTCAAACTCTTGAGCTTATGTGATCCTCCCACCTCAGCCTCCCACCTCCACCTCAGCAGCTAGGATTATGGGCATGCGCCATTGCAACTGTCTGATTTTTTACTTTGTAGAGATGTCTGCCTATGTTGCTCAGGCTGCTCTAGAACTTTTGGCCTCAAGTGATTCTCCTGCCTTGGTCTTTCAAAGTGCTAGAAAATTACAGGCATCAGCCATGTTGCCCAGACCTCAATTTTTCTTTAGCTCCCACACATGAGAATATGCAGTATTTATCTTTCTGTGTCTGCACTTAACATAACATCCTCCAGACTGATCCACATGGCCACGGATAACAAGATTTCATTCCTTTATATGGTGAATAGTATTATTCCATTGTGTATGTGTACTACAATTTTTTGTTCATTAATTTGTTGATGGATATGTAGGTTGATTCCATACATTAGCTGTTGTGAATAGTGCTACAATAAACATACGAGTACAAATATTGTTTTGACCTATTATTTTCTTTTCTGTTGCCTGAATACCCAGTAGTGGGGTGGCTGGATCCCTCGGCAGTTCCATTATTAGTTTTTTGAGAAAACCTCATGTTGTTTTCTATAGTGGCTGCACTAATTTACCTTCCTACCAACAGCATATGAGTTTAGTGTTCTCTGAAACTTCCCAGCATTTGTTATTTTTTGTCTTTCCAATGATAGCCATTTATTCAAACTGGAGCAAGATTATATCACATTGTAGGTTATTACAATTATAATTGCTTACAACAGGCATGCTCTCACACATCTTCAGTGTTAACACACTGTTTAGTGGGTAATTTGGTCTACTCTCAGGACAACTTTTTAAAAAATACAAGTCATTAAGAGTTATTTAAGGAAAAGTGAAATACTAAGCATTTGTCTTTGCTATCTTTACAGATCAAATATGAAAATAGCAGTGATCAGCACCAAGCTCCTTATGGAGAAAGAGCATGTGAAATCTTTTCTTAGCACTCTTTCTATGAGGCCAGGACTCAACAGAAAATACATTCCTGAAACACCCATAAGAATTCCTACTTCAAACCCACAGACTTCAAATACCTGCAAGAACTATTTAACTGAGGTTAGTCATATTACTGTTTCTCTTTTGCGTTTCATTTCTCTAATAAAATTCTTGTTTTTAATTTGGTGAAATACTGAGTTCTTCTGTTGACTTATGCATGTTAAGTAAAGATCAT
Organism: Chlorocebus sabaeus; assembly: GCF_047675955.1. NCBI lineage: Eukaryota > Metazoa > Chordata > Mammalia > Primates > Cercopithecidae > Chlorocebus > Chlorocebus sabaeus. The sequence goes on along the minus strand of NC_132911.1, from coordinate 149,057,477 downwards.
AATTAGCTGTGTTAACACAGAAAGGAAATGGGAACTTCACATTTTTTAATTCCCTGGAGCTCCCATTTTCAACAGATACCCATTTGCTAACTTTGTTCAATAAATGTGACTAAACTAACACATTAAAATTTCTTTAAAAGCTGCATTTAAGTTTTAGAAATTGCATGTTATCGCCTAATAACTGAAGGTATGCTTTGAGATGCTTTGGTCTACTCTCTAATTCATTGTAATTTGGCTTTGGTTCATACCACTTCTTTTGTTCTGTTTTGTTTTTGTTTTTGAGACAGAGTCTCACTCTGTTGCCCAGCCTGGAGTGCAGTGGTGTGATCTTGGCTCACTGCAACCTCTGCCTCCCGGGTTCAAGCGATTCCTCTGACTCAGCCTCCAAAGTAGCTGGGGCTAGAGGCACCCATCACCACGCCCAGCTAATTTTTGTATTTTTACTAGAGATGGGGTTTCACCATACTGGCCAGGCTGGTCTCAAACTCCTGACCTTGTGATCCTCCGACCTCAGCCTCCCAAAGTGCTGACATTACAGGCATGAGCCACTGCTCCTGGTCCATACCACTTTTAAAGTTTCTTTGCACTAGCCGGGCACAGTGGCTCACACCTGTAATCCCAGCTCTTTGGGAGGCCAAGGCAGGTGGATCACGAGGTCAGGAGTTTAAGACCAGCCTGGCCAAGATGGTGAAACCTTGCCTCTACTAAAAACACACACACACAAAAAAAATAATAAAATTGGCCTGGTATGGTGGCAAGAGCCTGTAATGCCTGTTACTAGGGAGGCTGAGGCAGAGAACTGCTTGAACCCAGGAGGTGGAGGCTGCAGTGGGCCGAGATTGTGCCACTGCACTCCAGCCTGGGTGACAGGGTGAGACTCTGTCTCAAAAATAAAAAATAAAAAAGTTTCTTTGCACCATCTCAACTCTTCCTACCTATAATCACAAGTGAATGACTGGCATCCAAACACTTAACCGTATATGAATGTTTATTATTTAATAGAATCCAAAATAAGTGCACTTTATGAATTAAACAAAACACTAAAATATTCATTTCCATTTATATGTTAAAAACTTTGTACTTGGCCAGATGCAGTGGCTCACGCCTGTAATCTCAGCATTTTGGGAGGCCGGGGTGGGCGGATCATTTGAGGTCAGGAGCTTGAGACCAGCCTGGGCAACATGATGAAAACCTGTCTCTATTAAAAATACAAAAATTAGCAAGGCTTGGTGGCAGGCATGTGTAATTCCAGCTACTGGGGAGGCTGAGGCAGGAGAATCACTAGAACCCAGGAGGCAGAGGTTGCAGTGAGCCAAGATCATACCACTGCACTATAGCCTGCGTGACAGAGGGAGACTCCATCTCAGAAAAAGAAAAAAGTGTTTTGCTTTTCTTACATAAGAGTGCATCCTCTGACTATAAAAATTCTGGAAGAAAACCTAGGAAATACTCTTCTGGACATCACACTTGTCAATTAACTTATGGCTAAGTCCTCAAAAGCCATTGCAAGAATAACAAAAATTGACAAGTATGATCTAAATAAGCTAAAGAGCTTCTGCACAGCATGAGAAACTATCAAGGGATTAAACAGACAGCCTAAAGAATGGAAGAAAATATTCACAAACTATGCATACAGCAAAGTCCTATTATCCAAAATCCATAAGGGACCTAAATAAATCAACAAGCAAAAAATAAATAACACCATTAAAAATGGGCAAAGGACATGAACAAACACTTCTCAAAAGAACACATATAAGAGCATTAACAAATGCTCACTATTGCTAATCATCAGAGAAATACCAAACAAAACATCAATGAGATACCATCTCACACCAGTCAGAACGACTTTTGTTAAAAAGTCAAAAAAAAAAAAAATGTTGGAGAGGCTGTGGAGAAATGGAAACATACACCATTGGTGACAATGTAAATTAGTTCAGCTACTATGGAGAGCAGTTTGGAAATTAAGTACTAAGAATTGGATGCAGCAACCCCATTACTATAGTAGGGGTATACCTAAGGGAAAATAAGTCATTGTAACAAAAAGACACATGCACATGTATGTTCATTGCAGCACTATTCAAAATAGTAAAGACATGGAGTCAATCTAGGTGCATCCAAGGTAGATTGAAAACCCAAGGTAGACTGGAAAATTTTACATATACCATGGAATACTATGCAGCAATAAAAAGAACAAAATCATGTCCCTTACAGCAACATGGATACAGCTGGAATACACTATCATAAGCAAACTAACGTGGAAACAGAAACCAAATATCTCATGTTTTCACTCATATGTGGGAGCTACACATTGGGTGCACACTGTCATAAACATGGGAACAATAGACACTGGGAAATAAGAACAGGGAGGGACAGAGTGGGCCAGGGTTGAAAAACTACTTATTGGGTCCTGTGCTCACTACCTGTGTGATGGGTTCAATCGTACTCCAAACCTCAGCATCCCTCAATATACCTTTGGAAGAACCTGTGCAGCTACCACCTTAATTTAGAATACAAACTAGAAAAAAAAAATTACTATAAGAAAAAAAAGTTTACTATAAGTAGAGAATAGAAATTTCTTTTAAAGAAATAATTTATTGAAGTAAAAAATGGATTGAATTTTTTTATTATACTTTTAAGTTCTAGGGTACATGTGCACAAGGTGCAGGTTTGTTACATATGTATACATGTGCCATGTTGGTTTGCTGCACCCATTAACTCGTCATTTACATTAGGTATATCTCCTAATGCTATCCCTCCTCCCTATCCCCTCCCCACAATAGGCCCCGGTGTGTGATGTTCCCCTTCCTGTGTCTAAGTGATCTCATTGTTCAATTCCCACCTATGAGTGAGAACATGTGGTGTTTGGTTTTCTGTTCTTGCGACAGTTTGCTGAGAATGATGGTTTCCAGCTGCATCCACATCCCTACAAAGGACATGAACTCATCCTTTTTTATGGCTGCATAGCATTCCATGGTGTATATGTGCCGTATTTTCTTAATCCAGTCTGTCATTGATGGATATTTGGGTTGATTCCAAGTCTTTGCTATTGTGAATAGTGCTGCAATAAACATACATGTGCATGTGTCTTTATAGCAGCATGATTTATAATCCTTTGGGTATATACCCAGTAATGGATGGCTGGGTCAAATGGTATTTCCAGTTCTAGATCCTTGAGGAATCGCCACACTGTTTTCCACAATGGTTGAACTAGTTTACAGTCCCACCAACAATGTAAAAGTGTTCCTATTTCTCCACATCCTCTCCAGCACCTGTTGTTTCCTGATTTTTTAATGATTGCCATTCTAACTGGTGTGAGATGGTATCTCATTGTGGTTTTGATTTGCATTTCTCTGATGGCGAGTGATGATGAGCATTTTTTCATGTGCCTGTTGGCTGTATGAATGTCTTCTTTTGAGAAGTGTCTGTTCATATCCTTTGCCCACTTTTTGATGGGATTTTTTTTCTTGTAAATTTGTTTGAGTTCTTTGTAGGTTCCAGATATTAGCCCTTTGTCAGTTGAGTCGATTGCAAAAATTTTCTCCCATTCTGTAGGTTGCCTGTTCACTCTGATGGTAGTTTCTTTTGCTGTGCAAAAGCTCTTTAATTAGATCCCATTTGTCAATTTTAGCTTTTGTTGCCATTGCTTTTGGTGTTTTAGACATGAAGTCCTTGCCCATGCCTATGTCCTGAATGGTATTACCTAGGTTTTCTTCTAGGGTTTTCATGGTTTTAGGTCTAACATTTAAGTCTCTAATCCATCTTGAATTAATTTTCTTATAAGGAGTAAGGAAAGGATCCAGTTTCAGCTTTCTACTGATGGCTAGCCAATTTTCCCAGCACCATTTATTAAATAGGGAATCCTTTCCCCATTTCTTGTTTTTCTCAGGCTTGTCAAAGATCAAATGGCTGTAGATGTGTGGTATTATTTCTGAGGGCTCTGTTCTGTTCCATTGGTCTATATCTCTGTTTTGGTACCAGTACCATGCTGTTTTGGTTGCTATAGCCTTGTAGTACAGTTTGAAGTGAGATAGCGTGATGCTTCCAGCTTTGTTCTTTTGGCTTAGGATTGTCTTGGCAATGCGGGGTCTTTTTGGTTCCATATGAACTTTAGTTTTTTTCCAATTCTGTGAAGAAAGTCATTGGTAGCTTAATGGGGATGGCACTGAATCTATAAATTACCTTGTGCAGTATGGCCATTTTCACAATATTGATTCTTCCTATCCATGAGCATGGTATGTTCTTCCATTTGTTTGTATCCTCTTTTATTTCACTGAGCAGTGGTTTGTAGTTTTCCTTGAAGAGGTCCTTCACATCCCTTGTAAGTTGCATTCCTAGGTATTTTATTCTCTTTGAAGCTATTGTGAATGGGAGTTCATTCATGATTTGGCTGTTTGTCTGTTACTGGTGTATAAGAATGCTTGTGATTTTTGCACATTGATTTTGTATCCTGAGACTTTGTTGAAGTTGCTTATCGGCTTAGGGAGATCTTCGGCTGAGACGATAGGGTTTTCTAAATATACAATCATGCCATCTGCAAACAGGGGCAATTTGACTTCTTTTCCTAACTGAATACCCCTTATTTCTTCTCTTGCCTGATTGCCCTGGCCAGAACTTCCAACACTATGTTGAATAGGAGTGGTGAGAGAGGGCATCCCTGTCTTGTGCCAGTTTTCAAAGGGAATGCTTCCAGTTTTTGCCTATTCAGTATGATGTTGGCTGTGGGTTTGTCATAAATAGCTCTTACTATTTTGAGATACGTTCCATCAATACCGAATTTATTGAGAGTTTTTAGCATGAAGGGCTGTTGAATTTTGTCAAAGGTCTTTTCTGCATCTATTGAGATAATCATGTGGTTTTTGTCTTTGGTTCTGTTTATATGCTGGATGACGTTTATTGATTTGCATATGTTGAACCAGCCTTGCATCCCAGGGATGAAGCCCACTTGATCATGGTGGATAAGCTTTTTGATGTGCTGCTGGATTCGGTTTGCCAGTATTTTATTGAGGATTTTTGCATCGATGTTCATCAGGGATATTGGTCTAAAATTCTCTTTTTTTGTTGTGTCTCTGCCAGGCTTTGGTATCAGGATGATGTTGGCCTTATAAAATGAGTTAGGGAGGATTCCCTCTTTTTCTATTGATTGGGATAGTTTCAGAAGGAATGGTACCAGCTCCTCCTTGTACCTCCAGTAGAATTCAGCTGTGAATCTGTCTGGTCCTGGACTTTTTTTGGTTGGTAGGCTATTAATTATTGCCTCAATTTCAGAGCCTGCTATTGGTCTATTCAGGGATTCAACTTCTTCCTGGTTTAGTCTTGGGAGAGTGTAAGTGTCCAGGAAATTATCCATTTCTTCTAGATTTTCTAGTTTATTTGCATAGAGGTGTTTATAGTATTCTCTGATGGTAGTTTATATTTCTGTGGGGTCGGTGGTGATATCCTCTTTATCATTTTTTATTGCATCTATTTGATTCTTCTCTGTTTATTAGTCTTGCTAGCAGTCTATCAATTTTGTTGATCTTTTCAAAAAACCAGCTCCTGGATTCATTGATTTTTTGGAGAGTTTTTTGTGTCTCTATCTCCTTCAGTTCTGCTCTGATCTTAGTTATTTCTTGCCTTCTGCTAGCTTCTGAATGTGTTTGCTCTTGCTTTTCTAGTTCTTTTAATTGTGATGTTAGGTTGTCAATTTTAGATCTTTCCAGCTTTCTCTTGTGGGCATTTAGTGCTATAAATTTCCCTCTACACACTGCTTTAAATGTGTCCCAGAGATTCTGGTATGTTGTATCTTTTTTCTCATTGGTTTCAAAGAACATCTTTATTTCTGCCTTCATTTCGTTATGTACCCAGTAGTCATTCAGGAGCAGGTTGTTCAGTTTCCATGTAGTTCAGTGGTTTTGATTGATTTTCTTAGTCCTGAATTCTAGTTTGATTGCACTGTGGTCTGAGAGGCAGTTTGTTATAATTTCTGTTCTTTTACATTTGCTGAGGAGTGCTTTACTTCCAACCATGTGGTCAATTTTCGAATAAGTGCAATGTGGTGCTGAGAAGAATGTATATTCTGTTGATTTGGGGTGGAGAGTTCTGTAGATGTCTATTAGGTCTGCTTGGTGCAGAGTTGAGTTCAATTCCTGGATATCCTTGTTAACTTTCTGTCTCGTTGATCTGTCTAATGTTGACAGTGGGGTGTTGAAGTCTCCCATTATTATTGTATGGGAGTCTAAGTCTCTTTGTAAGTCTCTAAGGACTTGCTTTATGAATCTGGGTGCTCTTGTATTGGGTGCATATATATTTAGGATAGTTAGCTCTTCCTGTTGAATTGATCCCTTTACCATTACGTAATGGTCTTGTCTCTTTTGATCTTTGATGGCTTAAGGTCTGTTTTATCAGAGACTAGGATTGCAACCCCTGCTTTTTTTTGTTTTCCATTTGCTTGATAGATCTTCCTCCATCCCTTTATTTTGAGCCTGTGTGTGTCTCTGCATGTGAGATGGGTCTTGACTCTTTATCCAGTTTGCCAGTCTGTGTCTTTTAATTGGACCATTTAGTCCATTTACATTTAAGGTTAATATTGTTATGTGTGAACTTGATCCTGTCACTGTGATATTAGCTGGTTATTTTGCTCGTTAATTGATGCAGTTTCTTCCTAGCATCGATGGTCTTTACATTTTGGCATGTTTTTGCAATGGCTGGTACCAGTTGTTCCTTTCCATGTTTAGTACTTCCTTCAGGGTCTCTTGTAGGGCAGGCCTGGTGGTGACAAAATCTCTAAGCATTTGCTTATCTGTAAAGGATTTTATTTCTACTTCACTGATGAAACTTAGTTTGGCTGGATATGAAATTCTGGGTTGAAAATTCTTTTAAGAATGTTGAATATTGGCCCCCACTCTCTTCTGGCTTGTAGAGTTTCTGCCGAGAGATCTGCTATTAGTCTGATGGGCTTCCCTTTGTGGGTAACCCAACCTCTCTCTCTGGCTGCCCTTAACATTTTTTCCTTCATTTCAACTTTGGTGAATCTGACAATTATGTGTCTTGGAGTTACTCTTCTCGAGGAGTATCTTTGTGGCATTCTTTGTATTTCCTGAATTTGAACGTTGGCCTGCCTTACTAGGTTGGGGAAGTTCTCCTGGATGATATCCTGCAGTGTTTTCCAACTTGGTTCCATTTTCCCTGTCACTTTCAGGCGCACCAATCAGACGTAGATTTGGTCTTTTCACATAATCCCGTATTTCTTGGAGGCTTTGTTCATTTCTTTTTACTCTTTTTTCTCTACACTTCTCTTCTTGCTTCATTTCATTCATTTGATCTTAAATCACTGAAACTTTCTTCCAGTTGATCGAGTCAGTTACTGAAGCTTGTGCATTTGTCACATAGTTCTCGTGTTATGGTTTTCATCTCTATCAGTTCTTTTAAGGTCTTCTCTGCATTGATTATTCTAGTTATCCACTCATCCATTCTTTTTTGAAAGTTTTTACTTTTTTTTTTTTAAGGGGAAATGTTTTATTTTATTTTATTTTATTTATTATTATTATACTTTAAGTTCTAGGGTACATGTGCATAACGTGCAGGTTTGTTACATATGTATACTTGTGCCATGTTGGTGTGCTGCACCCATCAACTTGTCAGCACCCATCAACTCGTCATTTACATCAGGTATAACTCCCAATGTAATCCCTCCCCCTTCCCCCCTCTCCATGATAGGTCCCGGTGTGTGATGTTCCCCTTCCCGAGTCCAAGTGATCTCATTTTTCAGTTCCCACCTATGAGTGAGAACATGCGGTGTTTGGTTTTCTGTTTTTGTGATAGTTTGCTAAGAATGATGGTTTCCAGCTGCATCCATGTCCCTACAAAGGACATAAACTCATCCTTTTTTATGGCTGCATGGTATTCCATGGTGTATATGTGCCACATTTTCTTAATCCAGTCTGTCACTGATGGACATTTGGGTTGATTCCAAGTCTTTGCTATTGTGAATAGTGCCGCAATAAACATACATGTGCATGTGTCTTTATAGCAGCATGATTTATAATCCTTTGGGTATATACCCAGTAATGAGATGGCTGGGTCATATGGTACATCTAGTTCTAGATCCTTGAGGAATCGCCATACTGTTTTCCATTATGGTTGAACTAGTTTACAATCCCACCAACAGTGTAAAAGTGTTCCTATTTCTCCACATCCTCTCCAGCACCTGTTGTTTCCTGACTTTTGAATGATCGCCATTCTAACTGGTGTGAGATGGTATCTCATTGTGGTTTTGATTTGCATTTCTCTGATGGCCAGTGATGATGAGCATTTTTTCATGTGTCTGTTGGCTGTATGAATGTCTTCTTTTGAAAAATGTCTGTTCATATCCTTTGCCCACTTTTTGATGGGGTTGTTTTTTTTTTTGTAAATTTGAGTTCTTTGTAGGTTCTGGATATTAGCCCTTTGTCAGATGAGTCAATTGCAAAAAATTTTCTCCCATTCTGTAGGTTGCCTGTTCACTCTGATGGTAGTTTCTTTTGCTGTGCAGAAGCTCTTTAGTTTAATGAGATCCCGTTTGTCAGTTTTGGCTTTTGCTGCTGTTGCTTTTGGTGTTTTAGACATGAAGTCTTTGCCCATGCCTATGTCCTGAATGGTACTACCTAGGTTTTCCTCTAGGGTTTTTATGGTATTAGGTCTAACATTTAAGTCTCTAATCCATCTTGAATTAATTTTTGTATAAGGAGTAAGGAAAGGATCAAAGTTTTTAGTTTCTTTGTGCTGGTTACGTAGTTCCTCCTTTAGCTCTGAGAAGTTTGATTGACTGAAGCCTTCTTCTCTCAACTTGTCAAAGTCATTCTCCATCCAGCTTTGTTCCATTGCTGGCGATGAGCTGCATTCCTTTGGAGGAGGAGATGCACTCTGATTTTCTGAATTTCCAGCTTTTCTGCACTGCTTTTTCCCCATCTTTGTGGTTTTATCTGCCTTTGGTCTTTGATGATGGTCATGTACTGATGGGGTTTTGGTGTGAGTGTCCTTTCTGTTTGTTAGTTTTCCTTCTAACAGTCAGGACCCTCAGCTGCAGGTCTGTTGGAGTTTGCTTGAGGTCCACTCCAGATGCTATTTGCCCGGGTATCAGCAGCGGAGGCTGCAGAAGATAGAATATTGCTGAACAGTGAATGTTGCTGTCTGATTCTTGCTCTGGAAGCTTCGTCTCGGGGTGTACCCAGTCTTGCGAGGTGAGGTGTTGGTCTGCACCTAGTGGAGGATGTCTCCTAGTTAGGCTACTCAGGGGTCAGGGACCCACTTGAGCAGGCAGTCTGTCCATTCTCAGATCTCAACCTCTGTGCTGGGAGAACCACTGCTCTCTTCAAAGCTGTCAGACAGGGACTTTTACATCTGCAGAGGTTTCTGCTGCTTTTTGTTTAGCTATGCCCTGTCCCCAGAGGTGGAGTCTACAGAGGCAGGCAGGCCTCCTTGAGCTGCGGTGGGCTCCACCCAATTCGAGCTTCCTGGAGGCTTTGTTTACCTACTTAAGCCTCAGCAATGGCAGGCACACCTCCCCCAGCCTCACTGCCGCCTTGCAGTTGGATCTCAGACTACTGTGGTAGCAATGAGGGAGGCTCTGTGGGCGTGGAACCCTCTGGGCCAGGTGTGGGATATAATCTCCTGGTGTGCCATTTGCTAACACCCTTGGTAAACTGCAGTATTAGGGTGGGATTTTCCAGGTGTTGTGTGTCTCAATTTCCCTTGGTTAGGAAAAGGAATTCCCTTCCCCCTTGCACTTCCCAGGTGAGGCGATGCCTCGCCCTGCTTCAGCTCTCGCTGGTCGGGCTGCACCCATGGACCAGCATCGACTGTCCGACACGCCCCAGTGAGTTGAACCTGGTACCTCAGTTGAAAATGCAGAAATCACCCGTCTTCTGTGTTGCTCACACTGGGAGTTTGAGGCTGGAGCTGTTCCTATTCGGCCATCTTAGGTGCCCCCTCAGGACTGAACTTTTATAAAGAGTAGAGTTTTGCTAAGAATTTCAAAGCAATGCATTCATTGCAAAATTGCAAAATATGACTTTGTTTAACCTTTTTTTCTTTTTTTTTTTTTTTTTTTTTTTTTTTTGAGATGGAGTTTCACTCTATCAGGCTGGAGTGCAGTGGTGCGATCTTGGCTCACTGCAACCTCCACCTCCCAGGTTCAAGTGATTCTCCTGCCTCAGCCTCCTGAGTAGCTGGGACTACAGGCGTACACCACCACGACCAGCTAATTTTTGTATTTTTAGTAGAACTGGAGTTTCACCATGTTGGCCAGGATGGTCTCAATCTCTTGACCTTGTGATCTGCCCACCTTGACCTCCCAAAGTGCTGGGATTACAGGCATGAGTCACCACACCCAGCCATTGTTTAACGTTTGTACTAATAAAACACCACCTTTTGAGGCCGAGACGGGCAGATCACGAGGTCAGGAGATCGAGACCACCCTGGCTAACACGGTGAAACCCTGTCTCTACTAAAAAATACAAAAAACTAGCCGGGCGAGGTGGCGGGTGCGTGTAGTCCCAGCTACTCGGGAGGCTGAGGCAGGAGAATGGCGTAAACCCGGGAGGCGGAGCTTGCAGTGAGCTGAGATCCGGCCACTGCACTCCATCCAGCCTGGGCGACAGAGCAAGACTCTGTCTCAAAAATAAATAAATAAATAAATAAAAAATAAATAAAACACCACCTTTCTAAAATTATGTATATGCAATAGATCAATATTAACTGTATTTTTGTCAGATTAATCTAAACAGCATTACACAGGTATATCCTCTATTATCTAAACTTAAAATAAGTAGAAATTTTACTTTATTTATGTAATTATTTTTCTATTTAAGCAAACTTCAAGTTATGGCTAATCACTAAAAATACTAATGGCCATATTTTATAAGTGACATATTATTCTCATGATATTGTCTCTCATTTAACTTAAACATTATTATTATTTTTACTTATTTTAGATGGAGCCAGACTGCGTAGAACAAATAATTAGAGAAACAAAGAAAAGCATGTTGCCAAAATTTATTAAATTTAGGTTTATTTTAGAAATAAAGTGTACAGTAAATGCCATTCCTTTTTATTGCTGGGTTAGTAGATGCTACATTAAGTATGTTTTTTCTTACAAACATCTAATGAAAGATGTGAAAAAAACTTTCACAGTGAAGAGTAAGCTTATGCACCATTAATTCATCATGTTCCATAGCTTAAAAAACTTCCAAGAAGTCTATGCATCTCTTTTTTACTAGCTCTACACTTTCTTCACTTTTACCATCTTCATGGAACTGTCAGCCAGCACAGTGAAGCAATTTTCAGAAAACAAAGGCATCATCAAGTTCTCAGAGTTTTGGTAGAGATTGCAGGCCAACAGATCTCAGGCTTATTTAGAAATCCTTAGCCAAGTAATAACCATTTATAAGCAGTCACTTGACAGGTGACATTTTTAAATCTCCTGTCATTTACTGTCTCATTGGCTTACATTTGTTCTCAGGAAAAGTTCCAAATTTTTCACCATGGAATAAAAACACCCATGTCAATGTGATTCTTGTCAAGTTACTCAGCCTTGTCTCTCACCACTTACCAACACTCTGCCCTTTGCTCTAGCCCCAAACTGGAAGGAGTGGAATGCCGCAGGCTCTTCCTCTCCTCAGGCTCTTTGCCTTCTGTTGCAGGAAGTCAGGGACCCCAAAAGGAGGGACCGGCTGAAGCTGCGGCAGAAGAACATAAATTGTGAAGATTTCGTGGACATTTATTAGTTCCCCAAATTAATACTTTTATAATTTCTTACACCTGTCTTTACTGCAATCTCTGAACATAAATTGTGAAAATTTCATGGACATTTATCACTGCCCCAGTCAATACGCTTGTGATTTCCTATGCCTGTCTTTAATCTCTTAATCCCGTCATCTTCGTAAGCTGAGGATGTATGTCACCTCAGGACCCTGTGATGATTGTGTTAACTGCACAAATTGTAAAGCATGTTTAAACAATATGAAATCTGGGCATCTTGAAAAAAGAACAGGATAACAGCGATGTTCAGGGAACAAGGGAGATAACCATTAGGTCTGACTGCCTGAGAGCCAGGCAGAACAGAGCCATATTTCTCTTCTTACAAAAGCGAATGGGAGAAATATCACTGAATTCTTTTTCTTAGCGAGGCACAGCCCTGAGAAAGAGAATGCATTCCTAGGAGGAGGTCTCTACAATGGCCACTCTAGGAGTGTCTGTCTTTTACGGTTGTAGATAAGGGATGAAATAAGCCCCAGTCTCCTGTAGCGCCCCCGGGCCTGTTAGGATGAGGACATTCCTGCCTCGTAAATTTTAGTCAGGCCAGTTGTCTGCTCTCAAACCCTGTCTCCTGGTAAGATGTTATCAATGACAGTCGTGCCCAGTGGGACATGAAACCATCGGCAATTTTAATTTCACCATGGTCCTGTGATCTCGCTCTGCCCCCATTTGCCTTGTGATATTTTATTGCCTTGTGAAGCATGTGATCTCTGTGACCCACACCCTATTCATACACTCCCTTCCCTTTGAAATCCATAATAAAAACTTGCTGGTTTTGTGGCTTGGGGAGGCATCACAGAACCTGCCAACATGTGATGTCTCCCCTGGACACCCAGCTTTAAAATTTCTCTTTTGTACTCTTTCCCTTTATTTCTCAGACCAGCCGACACTTAGGGAAAATAGAAAAGAACCTACGTTGAAATATCGGGGGCTGGTTCCCCTGATGAAGAGAAGCCAGAAAGTATTTCCTTGCATCAGCCAGTAGACCAGAGGAGGAAGCCCAAGACCTCCTTGAGGAGGTTTTTCCCCCTACCCGGCCTGATTGGAATCCAAACTCCTTGGGTGGGAAGAGAGCTTTAGATTATTTTCACGTATCTCCTTGTGGGTATCAAGGGAGCCGCTCAAAAACCCATAAATTTGTCTAAGACGACTGAAGTTGTCCAGGGGCCTGATGAGTCACCTGGAGCATTTTTAGAATGCCTCCAAGAGGCCTATTGGACTTACGCCCCTTTCGACCTGGTGGCTCCCGAGAATAGCTGTGCTGTTGATTTGGCATTTGTGGCTCAGGCAGCCCCTGATACTAAAAGAAAATTACAAAGTCTGGAAGGATTTGCTGGAATGAACATCAGCCAAATTTTAGAGATAGCCCAGAAAGTTTTTGACAATCGAGAGTTTGAAAAGCAAAAACAGGCAGCTCAGGCAGCTGAAAGGGCTGCTGAGAAAGCATCAAAAAGACAGGCAAAGATCTTAGGGGCTGTCATCCAAGGAGCCAAGAAGGAAGGGCCCCCATCACAGAGCACCAACCAGGGGACCCCAGGTCTCTGCCAGAAAGGCCAAAAAGGTGAGCGGGCTCCCCTACGAAGAAAACAATGTGCTTTTTGCAAGCAAATGGGACATTGGGAAACTGAATGCCCATTAAAGCCAGAGGAGAAACCAGAAAAGAAAAAGGTCCTCACCCTCCCCGCAGTGGAGGAACCTGATAACTGATGGGGCCGGGGCTCCCTCTCCTTTGGCCCCTGGGAGCCCATGGTGACTGCCACAGTGCAGGACCAGCCTGTACATTTCCTGACACTGGGGCAGAACATTCAGTACTGCAAACACCCTTGGGCAGTGCCTCTAATAAAAAGGTGGCTGTGCAAGGGGCTACTGGAGCTATTGAGGAATATCCTGTCACCCACTCATGAGAGGTGAGTTTGGGACAGAAAAGAGTAACCCACTCATTCCTCATGGTCCCAGAATGCCCCTTACCCCCCCTCCTCGGATGAGATATGCTCCATAAGTTACAGGCTCCATCTCCTTCTCGGCCCAACAAGCTCACCTCACGTTAGGTGACACAATGCCCCCTACTGCTCAGCTCCTGCTAATCACCCCTCTGTCAGAGGAGTATCTTAGTTTCACCCTCACAGCCACCGGAGAATAAAACTAATCCTCTCCTACTGGATTTACAGACTCTCCTTCCTTGAGTCTAGGTCAAGTCAACCCCCCCCCCGGGACTGGCTAAGCACCGTCCGCCAGCGGTAGTAGAACTCCTGGCCACCACCTTGCCGGTCCAGGTAAAAAAAATCCTATGATTCAGTGGGCTAGAGAGGGAACCAATCCCCACATTCAGTGACTATTACAAGCTGGTATACTCACACCATGTCAGTCCGCCTGGAATACTCCACTTTTGCTGGTCCTGAAACCCAGAACAAATGATTACTGGCCTGTACAGGACTTGCGGGAAGTTAACAAGCAGACAGTCACCATCCATCCAACTGTCCCTAACTCTTACAATTTACTCAGCCTGCTCCCACCAGAACATACAGTGTACACTGTCCTTGACTTAAAGGATGCTTTCTTTGGTATTCCTCTGGCCCCCAAAAGCCAAACTGTCTTTGTTTTTGAATGGCCAGATCCTGGCTCAGGAGACACCACCCAATTAACCTGGACTCAGTTACCCCAGGGTTTAAAAAACTCCCCCATGCTTTTTGGGGAAGCCCTCCAACAGGATCCTATACCGTCCGAGCCAGTCACCCTAACTGCATACTTCTCCAGTAGGTAGATAACCTGTTATTGGCTACAGAAACTACTGACAGCCACCTGCAACATACTAGGGACCTACTTTACCTCCTTCAGGAATTCGGGTGTCGGGTCTCAGCCAAGCTTTGTCTTCCCAGTGTTTCTACCTGAGGTATGAGATAAACGAGGGGAAAAAAGCACTCACTAGTGCTCAAAACAAAGCCATCTTGCAAATCCTTACTCCACCACTGAGACAAGTACATGAATTCCTGGGGGCAGTAGGATACTGCTGCCTATAGATATCAGGGTCCTCAGAAATTGCCAAGCCCATGTACACTGCTACTGGAAGGAATGGCCTGCTAGTTTGGACTGACAAGAACAGGCTTTTCAAAATCTAAAGAAGGCATTAACTGAGGCACCTGCTCTTGCCCTCCCAAATATCTCAAAACCATTTCACCTTTTTGTTCATGAAAGCCAGGGAGTCGCTAAAGGGGTACTCACTCAGACTTTAGGGCCAAGGCAATGCCAGCCTATTTGTCTAAGAGACTGGACCCTGTGGCCTCCGGGTGGCCAAGTCATCTGCGAGCCCTAGTGGCAACAGCAAGCCTGGTCCAGGAGGCTGATAAACTCACTCTGGGCTAGAATGAAACTCTTATGGCTCCTCAGGCAGTAGAGACTTTGCTACGAAGTGCTTCTGGCAAATGGATGTCGAATGTGCGCATCCTACAGTATCAGAGTGTACTGTTAGATCAGCCTCGTTTAACTTTCTCTCCCACAAGGTGTTTAAATCCAGCTACCTTGCTCCCCAATCCAGACCTTACCACACCTGTCCATGACTGCCAAGAACTGTTAGAAACTGTGGAAACTGGCTGACCTGATCTCCGAGATGTTCCTCTAACAGGCAGATGCCACCGTGTTTACAGACGGTAGCAGCTTCCTTGAACAAGGAGTACAAAAGGCTGGTGCAGCCGTTACTATGGAGACAGACAGACTGTGGGCCCAGGCACTGCCGGCAGGGACCTCGGCACAGAGAGTTGAATTGGTTGCCCTCACTCAGGCCCTCCGATGGGGTGAGGACAAACGTATTAACATCTACGCTGACACCAGGTATGCTTTCGCTGCTGTACATGCACTTGGAGCCATCTATCAAGAGTGAGGGCTCCGCACCTCAGCAGGAAAGACTGTCAAAAACAAAGAAGCGATTTTGGCCCTGCTTGAAGCTGTCTGGCTCCCTCAACAGGTGGCTGTGATTCACTGCAAAGGACATCAAAGAGGCTGTGGTAACCAAAGAGCAGACGCTGCGGCTCGGCTCCCGGTCGTGCCTTTAACCCTGCTGCCCACTGTGTCCTTTCCGCAACCGGACTCGCCAGACCACCCAGAATACGCCCCTGAGGAAGAAAATCAAGCTTCAGATATTCAGGCCAGTAAAAATCAGGAAGGAGGAGTAAAATTGGCCCAGCTTCTAAGGAGCCATTTCAAGATCCCCCACCTTCAGGACTTAGCTAACCAAGCAGCTCTCCAGTGTACGGCTTGTGCTCAGGTAAACGCCAAGCAAGGTAAGCCCAGCCCAGGTCACCGCCTCCGGGGAGGCTCGCCAGGAGAAAGGGAGGAAATTTAATTTATGTAGATAAAACTGCACCGGGCAGGATATAAATACCTCCGGGTGCTAGTAGACACCTTTTCCGGATAGACTGAGGCATTTGCCACCAAAAACGAAACTGCCACCACGGTAGTTAAGCTGTTGCTCAATGAAACCATCCCTCGACATGGACTGCCTGTTGCCATAAGGTCTGATAATGGACCTGCCTTCACCTCGTCCATAGCTCAGTTGGTTAACAAGGCATTGAACATTCAATGGAAACTCCATTGTGCCTATGGACCCCAGAGCTCTGGAGAGGCAGAACGCATGAACCGCACCCTAAAAAGTACCCTTACTAAATTAATCCTAGCGACCGGTGAGAATTAGGTAAAGCTCCTTCCTTTAGCCCTCCTTAGAGTAAGATACACCCCTTACTGGGCTGGGTTTTCACCTTTTGAAATCATGTATGGAAGGGCTCCGCCTATCTTGCCTAAGCTAAGGGATACCCATTTAGCAGAAATCTCACAAGCTAATTTGTTACAGTACCTGCAGTCTCTCCAACAAGTACAAGACATCATCCAGCCGCTTGTCCGGGGAGCTCATCCCAATCCAGTTCCTGACCAGACGGGTGACCTGGTATATGTTAAAAAATTCCAGAAGGAAGGACTCACTCCTGCCTGGAAAGGACCTCATACTATCATCCTCACTACACCAATGGCTCTGAAGGTGGACGACATTCCTGCTTGGATTCATCACTCTCACATCAAAAAGGCCAACAAAGCCCAGTAAGAAACAAGGGTCCCCAAGCCTGGGCCCCTTAAAACTGCACCTAAGTTGAGTGAAGCCATCAGATTCTTTCCATTTACCTCTTCTGTCTGTTTCCACCTGTTACGTCCTCTGCCCCTTCCTACTCTTTTTCTCCTCACTTCCTTCACAACAGTACGTGTCTTTGCAAACACCACCTGGAAAGTGGGAACCTCCAAGGAAGTCTCTTTTGTAGTCGATTTATGTGCTTTGTTCCCAGAACCTGCTGTACCCACGAAGAACAGCGCGATCTGCCAATCATGGGAGCAGGAAACGTCGACATTGCTGCAGAGTTTGGACACACCAGAAGCCGGACTGGATGTCGAAGCTCTAAGGGTGCAGAAAAGGGCTCCAGAGCGTTGGCTTTCACCTTCGTCCTGGAAATCACCCTGACTCTAGCTGCTGAGATTCTTACCAGTTTTTCTGCCCTCACTGGACGTGTGTCACTTTGCCCACTTACTCTGGAGGATCAACCCCACCCTCAGTCCTTTCCATAGCTCGCACTTCCCGTCCTAGACCGTGTACTATAGGAAATTGCAATCCTCTTACTGTAACTGTCCGTAACTCTAGTTTAGCTCAATGGTATTATGGCATGTCACAGGGATTAAGGCTTTATATTCTGGGATTTGATGTTGGAACTAAGTTCACCATCCAGAAAAAGGTCCTGGTCCCACGGAGCCCTCCTAAGCCAATCGTACCTTTAACTGATTTGGTGACCCTGCGTTCCAAAAACACCCAGACACAATTTAACTGTCCCACCATCGTTCCTGCTTCCTAGACCTCAGCTGCAACGACAACACCTCCAACCCAGCCTGAAGTCCACTCTGGACAGTGTTCCTCACCTCCTGAGTCTCACCCAGCCTGAAGTCCATTCTGGACAGCGTTCCTCACTTACCTCCTGAATCTCACCCAGCCTGAAGTCCACTCTGGACAGTGTTCCTCACCTCCTGAATCTCACCAGCCTGAAGTCCATTCTGGACAGTGCTCCTCACTCACCTCCTGAATCTCACCCAGCCTGAAGTCCACTCTGGACAGTGTTCCTCACCTCCTGAATCTCACCAGCCTGAAGTCCATTCTGGTCAGTGCTCCTCACCTCCTGAATCTCACCCAGCCTAAACTAGCCCGAGATTGCTGGTTGTGCCTAAAGGCCAAACCCCCATATTATGTTGGATTAGGAGTAGAAGCCATGCTAAAAATTCTTTGTCATACGTGCCCCCATGCCCTTACACTAGGAGACGTGTCAGGAATGCCTCCTGTCTAACTAGCAGGGTATAATTTATCTGCTTCTCCCTCTCAGGCTACCTGGAATCAGTCCCTGCTTACCTCCTTAAACACCTCAGTCTTCTATCAGGCACCCAACAATACCTGGTTAGCCGGCACTTCAGGTCTCACTCACTGCATCAGTGGGACTGAACCCTGACCTCTCCTGTGTGTTGGTTCATGTACTCCCCCAGGTCTACCTGTACAGCAGGTCAGAAGAACAACTCCTCATCACTCCTCCTGAATTGCATCCCAGGTTTTGCCGAGTTGCCCCACTCCTTGTACCCCTTGTGGCCGGCCTTAGCATAGCTGGGTCAGCAGCCATCCGCACGACTGCCCTGATTCAAGGAGAAACTGGGCTAATGTCCCTATCTCAACAAGTAGATGATGATTTAAGCCATCTCCAATCAGCCATAAATATACTGCATGCCCAGGTAGAGCCTCTAGCGGATGTAGTTCTTCAAAACCGCCGAGGCTGAGATCTGCTATTTCTCTCCCAAGGAGGGTTACGTGCAGCTTTGGGAGAAAGTTGTTTCTATGCCAATCAGTCTGAAGTCATAAAAAATACTCTTCAAAAAGTTCGAGAAAATCTAGGCAAATGCCAGCAGGAACAGGAGAGTAACACCCCCTGGTACCAAAGCATGTTTAACTGGAATCCCTGGCTAACTAATTACCGGGCTGGCGGGAGCCCTTCTCCTCCTCTTAAGGTTCGTCTTCAGGCCTTGTCTATTAAATTGGTTGCTTAACTTTATAAAGTAGCGCATAGCTTCTGTCAAACTTGTGTATCTTGGAACCCAATATAACCCCTTTGTTATAACCGAGGAATCAATGATTTGATTCCCCAAAAACACGAGTGGGAATGTGATGCCCTCCCTTGTTTTTACCTGATTGACTCTCTCAGCTGAGAGAGCCGGACAGACTCCATTTTGGTTTCTCCGCTTGCAGCCCCTTGTCCCCCCTCCCTTAAGGACATAACTGGTGCATGCTGACTCCAGGCACACCCAGGAGTGCGCTGATAAGATACTGAGGCAAGCTGTGCCAGCGGCCCCTGGACACGCGCTCGCTTGGTGGTACCCAAAGCCCCTGCATTTGTCTCTTTGTGACAGTTTAAGCCCCTGAACCTGGAACTATTTTCCTGTAACTGTTTCTGTAACCATCTATCTTTTAACTTTTTGCCTGTTCTGCTTCTGTAAAAATTGCTTTAGACTCCCTCTCTCCTATTTAGACCAAGATATAAAAAGAAATCTAGCCCCTTCTTCAGGGCTAAATTTTGAGCTCTAGCAGTCCCTCAGTCACCAGCAATAAAGGACTCCTGAATTAGTCTCAGAGTGTGGCGTTTCTCTATAACTCGCTCGGTTACCACAACAGGAGCTTGTTTGTCCCCCAAAGTTCCACGCACCCCTCGCCACCAGCCTCTTTCTTCTTATCAGGTCCCTTCCCTGGGCATAGGCCTGAGTGTGCAGCCTGGGTAGCTGCTAGTCCCAGAGATGGGACCTGTCTGCACCCTGGGGAGCTCCCCGTGGCCAACTCCAGCTTTGTCAACCCCGGCAAGGGTGGGTGGCAGGCAGCACCTGGTCCTGTGGTTCAGGGTAGCTCTCTTGGGCTGAGTGCCCCTGCTCCCCTACTCCCCCCAACCACCTTCCCCTCAGCTGGCCGACTCTGGACATAGTGGTTGACTGAGTCTGAGCTAGCCTCGTCTTCGCAGCTCCCTCTCCTGCCTGCGAGGGCGACTTCACTTTGACTTCAAATCTCCAGAGTGATGTGCAGATCACAGATTCAGCCCTGAGCCCCACCAAGACACAGCAGGGACAGGGGCAGCTGGCCCAGGGGCGCCCCAGGCTCCAGTTCCTGCCCCCTCCCACCCCAAGGCCCCATGATCTTCCCTTCCTCCATCCCTCTGTGAATAGACGCAGGCCAGACCTCAAGAGGCAGCTAAGGGATGGGGAGAGAACAGAGGACTTTCCCCACAGACGCCCAGAACCCACATCCAACCTCAGCCCACAACTCCCCAGCGTGGGCCCCCTGGCTTCTCCTGCTGAGGTGAGTATGTTCGTGGCCATCATTTCTTTGGGGGAAATTAGATTCTTTGGGGCTCCCGTTGCTCTCTGCTGCTCGCTCTCCTCTGCTGCCAGTCCTAAGAGTGCCCCTGTGTAGAGGGGGAGAAGGACACCCACCCTTACAGCTCCCCGCATGAGGCTGGAAAGTGTCCAATTCTCCCCTAGACCCCATGTATACAGCTTCCTTGAATAAACGGAGAAATTGATCCCGCTAGTCTTAAAGGAAGTTACATTTGTTTCATCTGAGTTCCCTGAAACTTACCAGCCCAGGGTCTGACAATGAGAAGCCAGCCCTTCAGCCCCTATGATTGCCTAAGGCACCACCTGCTGCCTGGTAACCAACTTCTCTTCCTCACCCCTCCCCAATTCTTGTTTTTCCACACATGGTTACATTTCTTCGTGGCTAGCCCTGCAGGACCCCCAGTCTATCAACTAACCCGGATGTTGAGAGAGGCTCTCTCGGCCCCCTTCCCTGCCCAGTTCTTTCCCTCCTCCTGTCTCTACCCTGCCCCCACCCCTTCCGCAGAGGCCCAGTTGGGCCTCTGAAAAAACGCGGGGGTGGTGGGCTCTGCCTGGGGAACCTGGGGAGGAAGGGCGGTTCTCCAAGTCCCCTTGGTCGCACCCCAGTCATTCCGACCTTGCATTCGTGCGCGGCTTCCTTGCCCTCTCTGTGCAGCCAAAAGGCGCAAATTCAAGAACTGCAAGATGGCGCACCAGGTGAAACAAGCGGCTGCGCCTGCAGAGGTGCTGGGACCCAGACCACTGGTGGCCTTTCCAGCATCAGGTTCCGAACCAACCCGCCTCCTGCACCCTGTTCCTACCGAGAGGTGACAACGTGCTAGCAGCCCTCGCTCACTCTCGGCACCTCCTCCGCCTCGGCGTCTGCTCTAGCCGCGCTCCAGGAGCCCTTCAACCCGCAGCTGCGCTGCGAGGGCCCCTCTCTGGGGCTGGCCAGGGCCAGCGCCGGCTCCCTCTGCTCGCGGGGAGGTGTGGAGGGAGAGGCGCGGGCGGGAGGCCAGGCTGCGCGTGGGGCTCACGGGCCGGCGCGGGTTCCGGTGGGCGCGGGCTCTGTGGGCCGGGCCCTCGCTGTGGCCTGCTGGGCTTGATGGAGGGAGGAGCTCTCTCTGGGCCGCCGGAGTCCCCGGCCTGGGTGGCGACTGCTATTTAGAGGTGGAGCCGGCTGGGCTTCTGGGTCAGGTGGGGACCCGGAGAACTTTTCTGTCTAGCCAAAGGTTTGTGAACGCACCAATCAGCTCTCTGTCAAGATGGACCAATCAGCTCTGTCAAGACGGACCAATCAGCTCTCTGTAAAACGGACCAATCAGCTCTCTGTCAAGACGGACCAATCAGCTCTCTGTAAAACGGACCAATCAGCTCTGTCAAGATGGACCAATCAGCAGCATGTGGGTGGGGTCAGATAAGAATAAAAGCAGGCTGCCCGCCCCAACAGCAGCAACTCCTTGCGGTGCGTTTTCCACCCCGTGGTTGCTTTGTTCTTTTGCTGTTTGCAATAGATCTTGTTGCTGCTTACTCTCTGGGCCTGTGCCACCTTTATGAGCTGTAACACCTCGAAGGTCTGCAGCGTCACTCCTGAGGCCAGCAAGACCCCTAACCCACTGGAAGGAAGGAACAAGTCCAGATGTGCAGCCTTTAAGAGCTGTAACCCTCACCTCCAGGGTCCACAGCAGGAACCCACCAGAAGGAAGAAACTCCAGATACATCTGAACATCTGAAGGACAAACTCCTGATACACCATCTTTAAGAATTGTAACACTCACCGCGAGGGTCTGCAGCTTCATTCTGGAAGTCAGTGAGACCAAGAACCCACCAATTCTGGACACACTACTGGCACCCTGCTCCTACCAACGCCCTGCCCTGCCATCGCCCTCCACTTGCCCTCCACCTACCCGCACCTGGGTCCTAACCTGGGTGTCCCGCCCCACCAGCACCCTGCTCCTACCCACACGCTGCTCCACCCACATCGGGCTCTCAGCACCACATCATACCTGTGGCCCCACCCCACAATCACTCTGCCCCTCCCACACCCTGTCCCGCTCTCCAGCACCCCGATCCTACCTTCACCTTGCACCTATCCATGCTTCTCCCTGCCAGCACACTGCTCCATCAGCACCCTGCTCCACTCGCACCCGCTTCTACCTGTGCCCTGTGCCACCAGCACCCTGCTCCTACTGCACCCGGCTCCTACCAATGCCCTGTCATCACCCTCTACCCACCTGTGCCATGGTCCTAACTGTGCCCTGCCCCGCCAGCACCCTGCTCCTACCCACACTTTGCCCCTTCCTGGGCCTGGCCCAGCTGCCACCCTTCTCCTACTGTACCCCGCTTCTACCTGAGTCCGACCCTGCAGCACCTGGCACCTACCTGGACTTTTCTCCTACCTGCTGCCCTGCCCGGCAGCACCACATCCTACCCGTACCCCACCCCGCCAACAGCCAACTGCTACCCATCCTGCAGCACCCCCTCCTACCCGCGCTTCTCCCCACCAGCACCCCGCCCCGCCCCATCAGCATCCTGCTCCGTCCCCACCCCGCTTCTACCCGTGCCCTGCGCCGCCAGCACCCTGCTCCTAAGTGCGTCCTGTACCCTACTCCTACCGGCACCCCGCTCCTACCAGCACCCCGCTCCTACCGACGCCCTGCTCTGCCGTCACTCTCCACCCACCCGCGTCCCGGTCCTAACCACGCCCCGCCCCGCCAACACCCAACTGCTACCCGTCCTGCAGCACCCCATCCTACCCACGCGCGCCTCGCCAGAAGCCCAATCTTACACGCCCTCTGCTCCTACCCACGCCCTGCCGTGCCAGCACCTCAGTATTATCCACACCCTGCTCCTACTGTGCCCCACCCCACTCCTAGGAGCACCGTGCTCTGACGCCCCCCACACCTACCCCCACCCCTGCCCCACCAGCACCCCGTTCCTACTGGAGCCCAACCACACTGCACCCTGGTCCTGCCTGCATCGTGATCCTGCCCCTGCCCAGCTCCTGCCCACTTGAGGTCTTCAGACTCTTAACATTTAGACAACCACACAATCCATTAAAATCCATTAAAATCCAGCATTAAAATTCATGCTGGAATTTAATATGAAATTAAAGAGGTCTAGGAAATAAGAAGTCACCAAATTCTCAAAAATACCTTTATTAAAGTAACATGTAATTTTTAAAAGTAGTTTTAGACAAGACAACTTCATTTATGGCACATAAAATTCCATATCTTGTGCATAACACTTTACAATGAGAACTTTTGTTAACCAGGACATGTTATTTTCTATGTTCATTCTTTTGACACATAGATTTTTGTTTCCTTCCTAGACTTGTAAAAATGCCTGTTTCGGATTCCTTCAGAGTACAGATGAAAAGGAAATCTACCATCACCATACAGTAGATGTGAAAAATTCAAAGAGGTGCCGTGGCTTTAAGTAGACATTTCGGTGAGTGTGAAAAAGCGAGGTTCGGTGAAGATCAGAAAGGAAAGGAATCACCACTGCTATGCTTGTCACACAAAATGGACTTTAAGTCTACAAAGCACAAAAATAGAAAATCAAGGTCATTATAAAATGATAAAGGGATCAATTCAGCAAGAGGGTGGAACAGTTGTCAATGTAAACACAGCTGACACAGGAGCCCCAGTTATTAAAGTAAGAGTCATCGAAAAACAGAGACAGGCAACAATAGCTGGGGACTCCAACACCCACTTTTAGTAACAGACACACCCTCTAGGCAGAAAAGCAACGAAAACCAGACTTACACACCAAAATAGAAGTCAGAGGGACCTGACAGGTAATTACAGAACATTTCACCCACCAACTTCAGAACCTGCGTTCTTCTCATCAGCTCACAAAACATTCTCCAGGATAGACCACATTTTAGGCCACAAAACAAATCTCAAAAAAGCATTTAAAAAATGAAAATCATGGAGAAACTCCGTCTCTACTAAAAATACAGAAAATTAGCCGGGCGTGGTGGTGCATGCCTGTAATCCCAGCTACTCGAGAGCTTCCCAAAAGAAGTCAACCCAGGGGAGCTGTGGGCAAGCATTCCAAGAACAAGCATTCACACTGATGCAGGCCAGACACTTGCATAAAGGTCCTAAGAGCAGACTGAGCACACAGTCTGTAGCCAAGCAGGGGACACGCGGACAAGCCATGTGCAACTCGGAGGAGTTGTTTTTGTTTTTGTTTTTTTTGAGAAGGAGTTTTGCTCTTGTTGCTCAGGCTGGATTGCAATGCCATGATCTCCACTCACCGCAACCTCCACCTCTTGGGTTCAAGTGATTCTTCTACCTCAGCCTCCCGAGTAGCTGGGTTATGGGCATGTGCCACCACGCCTGGCTAATTTTGTATTTTTTCAGTAGAGACAGGGTTTCTCCATGTTGGCCAGGGATGGTCTCAATCTCCTGACCTTGTGATCTGCCCACTTTGGCCTCCCAAAATACTGAGATTACAGGCGTGAGCCAACATGCCCAGCCAAGATTGAAATCTTAATCAAAGAAAAGCAGTTGGGAAACTTACCTGTGTTTTATTCAAAGCCCATCCTCTCCTTCCTGTTCAGTCAGCAGGCATCCTGTGGTGACTAAAGAAGGGCCTACCAGCTAAGGGACTCCATCGGCCCGAGGAGCAGCTTCTGCAGGAGCTCGGGCAGGTTCCCTGGAAAACGTGACAGTGCCAGGCCATGGTGCCCTGTTCAGAAATACAAGACTCAGATTTAGTAAAGCCAGTAGTGTAATGTGAAATTTGTTCAAAAACTCCTTAACCAAATCTTTTCATTTCATAAGATGATGTATTCTATCAACAGATTTTTTTTTTTAACTGTATGTTCATACTTACAGCATTAAGAATCAGTGTGACTGGCCAGTGACACGCGTCTGGTTCATCAATCTTAGTGGCAGAGCTTTCCGGCGTCCACAACTCTAGTCACCAAAATCAAGAATGTATTTTTCTCTTTTTACCTAATTACATAAAAGGGGCTGATTTATGAAAAGCAGTAAATTAATAAATAGCACAACTTATGTTCATATCATTGCCACTTCTAGCCACAAATTAAGAGTCAGGATTAAGGAAAACTTACCTAAGTTTTCCCAGGCTACTTTAAAATTGCTTTTTTCCTACAAAAATCAATGTTAAATTCTTCTTTTGAGGTAGTCTGAATTAAGTTGCTGTTAATTGCAAAAGACTATTAGATCTTAAGATGAACTGACAATTTTATAAAATAGACTTCCTTTCTACTATTAGAAAGTTCTAATAATGAATTCTATTATTATAATAATGACTTCTCAATTCCATTTTAAAATATTAATATACTGGCATTTTCAGACTTAATCTGAAAATGTTTTAAATATCAAAATAGACATATCCAAAGTTTACAACAAGGGTGTAAAATCATGATGGGCACACTTCCTCGAACATGGTGGACCAACCCAACCCAGACCCATCACACCCTCAGCGTGTGGAAATGTTCAACTGTACAGGATCCATGGCTGGACACAAAAATCTGTAGGTGTCCCTGACATAAAATGCCATAGTACTTGCCTTCAGCCTGGACGCACCCTCCAATATCCTTCAAATGACCTCTAGATTACTCACAATACCTAATACAATGGAAATGCTACATAAATGGTTGTTATACTTTATTGCATAAAGAATAATGACGAGAAAAAAAGCTTGTACATGTTCAGTACAGATGCAACCATCCTTTTGTTCTGGAAGATTTTTGATCTGAGGTTGGCAGAAAGTGAGAATGCAGGACCCACAGATAAAGAGGGCTGACTGGATTTAACACACACACATTTTCTTTTGCCTGAGTAAAAAAAAAAGTACTCATAACACATAACACAGCTAAAGGACCTCAACAAAACTATTCTTCCCATTCAACCTCAAATTGATAGAGACGACCTTCAAAGTCCACGCAGAACCTTTTCTTTCCTTAATGCTCACTAGCTTTTAATCATCAGAACTAATAGTCAAATATGTTGCCCTTACTAATAAATCCAAATTAAAACAACACAGAAATGACATTTTATTTTTTCATTATTACTGAACACCTACTCTGTGTTACATACTGTTTAACCATCAGTGACATATTAATAAGCAAAAGATAAAAAACTCCTGCCTCCTAAAACTTACAGCATAACAGCACTTTATTTTACAGAATAAACACATCCTTGAAAATCCGTATTACAATTAGGGATGCTCCCACCAACTTGCATGAAAGTTTCAGGAAGGTTCGTGTTCAAGCAGCTTTGCTGAAGCAGAGGAGACTCCACTTGTCTTTCTTACAAACTGTCACAAGACACACCTACAATTTCAACTCAGGAAATACACTCAGCTTTTTATTAGTCTTCCCTAGATCCAGTAATGTGAATGCAAATAAAACTTTGTAACTTATACCAAAATAAAACTTCTGAATAACAGATCATTTTTCCATGATTCAGTCTTGTTCCTCTGTTTAATAAATAAGTCAGTTACTCTTCAACTTCAGTCATACTCTCAAAAGTCCTGAACAATCCAGAAAGGAAGATCCACCTCTCCTAAGTATTTTTATTTTTAAAAAATTCACTACACTGAACAAGATAACATTTCACTTCCAAAGTTAAGTCCAAAAAAAAAAAAAAATTAACTGTGACTTCTTACATCTGTATGTCAAAATCAGACTCTTAGTGAAATAGTTCTAATAAACACTCCCTCCAGTAACCCTCATTTCCTCCCCAGAATTTATGAACAATTCCTTTGGCTCCAGAGAATCAATCCTGAATTCTTGCTAAGATTGCACCACTGCATTCCAGCTTTGGTGAGAGAGCAAGACTCCGTCTCAAAACAAGGAAAACCTGGAGTAAAAGGAGAATCTGACTTCCTGAGTTATCACATTAAGTTTGAAACATCCAGTTTATAACAAAAACAAATCACAAGGCACACAAAGAAACTGGAAAGTATGGCCCATTCAAAGGAACTAAGTAAGTGAATATAAAATACACCTGAGGATACTCAGATATTAGACATACTTATTAGACAAAAACTTAACCACAACTCTTAAAGATGCCCAAAGAGCTAAAGAAAGACATGGATACTAAAGGAAAATTACCTGTGAGCAAAATAAGAACCTCAATAAAGAGATAATTATAAAAAGAAATCAAAAAGTATTTTGCAATTAAAAATTAAAATACCTGAAATAATAAAAAAAAAATTACTAGAAGGGGCCAGGCACGGTAGCTCACGCCTGTAATCCCAGCACTTTGGGAAGCTGAGGTGGGCAGATCATGAGGTCAGGAGATCAAGACCAGCCTGGGCAACACGGTGAAACCTCGTGTCTTACTAAAAATATGAAAATTAGCCAGGTGTGGTGGTGGCACCTGTAGTCCCAGTGACTTGGGAGGCTGAGGCAGGAGATTTGCTTGAACCTGGGAGGTGGAGGTTGCAGAGAGATTGCGCCACTGCACTCCAGCCTGGGCTACAGAGTGAGACTCCATATCAAAAAAAAAAAAAAATTAGTAGAAGGGATTGATTTGACCAAGCAGAGAAAGAATTAGCAAATCTGAAGACAAAACAATTGAAATAATCCTGTGTCAGAAACACAAGGAAAATGGTTGCAGGAACATCAACTGAGCTTAAGGGACCTGTGGGACAGCATCAAGTGGACCAAATCAGTTTATAAGAATCACAGAACAGACAGAGGCAAGAAAAGAACATCTGAAGAAATAATGAAAATCTAAGAAACTTCCCAAGTTTGATTTAAAATATTAAGACATCATAAATATCCAAGGCTTGGCATGGGGGCTCCCATCTGTACACTCAGTGCTCTGGGAGGCCAAGGTGGAAGGGTTGTTACAGGCCAGGAATTCAAGATCAGCCTGGGAAACACAGTGAGACTCTGTCTCTATGAAAAAAACCATAGTTAAAATGAAAAGCTGGTAGGGTGGTGTGCACATACAATCTCAGCTACTCAGGAGGCTCATGCGAAAGGACTGCTTGAGCCCTTTCAGCCTAGGTGACTGAGTGAGACCGTCTTTTTTTTTTTTTTTTTTTTTGAGATGGAGTTTCACTCTTGTTGCAAGGGCACAGTCTCAGCTCACTGCAGCCTCCGCCTCCCGAGTTCAAGCGATTCTCTTGCCTCAGCCTCCCAAGTAGCTGGGATTACAGTTACCCGCCACCACGCCTGGCTAATTTTGTATTTTTAGTAGAGATGGGGTTTCTCCATGTTGGTCAGGCTGGTCTCAACCGCCCGACCTCAGATGATCCGCCCGCCTCGGCCTCCCAAAGTGCTGGGATTACGGGCGTGAGCCCCTGCGCCCAGCCATGAGACCCTGCCTCTATTAAAACTTACTTTCACAAAAACCAAGAAGCTCAACAAACTCAAAATAGGATCAATTCAAAGTATCTCACCCAACACATTATAATTAAAGTATCAAAAGACAATCTTGAATGAAACAAGGGAGAAGCTACTTCTCACATACAAAGGAAGACAAAGAATCTTGAATGAAACAAGGGAGAAGCTACTTCTCACATACAAAGGATCCTCAGTCAGATTATCACTAGATTTCTTTTTTGTTTTTCTTTTCTGAGACAGAGTCTCCCTCTGTTGCCAGGCTGAAATTCAATGGCCAATCTTGGCTCACTGCAACCTCCGCCTCCTGGTTTCAAGCAATTCTCCCGCCTCAGCCTCCCAAGTAGCTGAGATTACAGGCACCTGCCACTACGCCCCACTAACTTTTCAGCCTGGGTTTCAGAGATGAGGTTTCACCATGTTGGCCAGGCTGGTCTCAAACTCCTGACCTCAGGTGATCCACCCACCTCAGCCTCCCAAAGTACTGGGATTACAGGCGTGAGCCACCGTGCCCGGCTATCAGTAGATTCCTTACCAGAAACCTTGGAGGCCAGAAGGCAGCAGGGTTGATTAAGTCGAAGTACTAAGTGGGGAAATCCTTTCAACTGGGAATCTTAGATCTGACTGCTAGGGTTGAAATGTGTCCACCAAAGCTCATGTCAAAACAAAATATGAGATGTATGCATAGAGCTTTTTTCTTTTTGAAGCTCATTAGCTATCATTAGTGTTAGTGTATTTTATGTGTGGTCCAGGACAATTCTTTCAATGTAGTCCAAAGAAGCCAAAACACAGAACAACCCTGAAAAATGTACTTAACATTACTGAACTGTACATTTAAAAATGATTAGCTGGTAAAGTTTACATTACATATACTTTACAATTTAAAATTAAAAATTTAATATGTGCAAAACAGAGATGTACAGAATAAAGCAAAAAAGTAAGAATTCTTTTAGTAAATACTGGAAAAGTGGGTCTGAGTGAGAAAAAAGTAACCCACATGCAAAACTCACAGCATAGTTAGTAAAACTATAACAGTATTAGAAGAAAATGCTGGATGGTGGGGAACCCATGGATGGTCCTGACCACTGAAGAAATGCAGCAGAGGACAATGACAGATTCTAATAAGTGAATAATGTTTATGAAATAATAGGTAGTAAGATATACATAAAAGAAAAAAAAAAACACACAATGGGAGAAGTCTGAAGCAGGCAAAACTCTTAAAATCCAACTCTATAATAACTTATACAAATATAAAGCTGATACCTACAATTCCCTTGATAATTTCATTTTTGAGATTTTTCCTTTTTAGGTAGGGAGCACTTTCAACACCTGATAGCACCAAGCACCAGAAACCCCCCCCAGCTGACGTCAGTTGGGGGGAAAACCCTCTATTTCATTTTTTTTCTTTTTTTTTTTTCCTGAGACAGAGTCTTGCTCTGTCACCAGGCTGGAGTCCAGTGGTGGCATCTGGCTGATTGCAACCTCTGCCTCCCAGGTTCAAGCAATTCTCCTGTCTCAGCCTCCCAAGTAGCTGCGATTCCAGGTGCATGCCACCAGGTCCTGCTAATTTTTGTATTTTTTTTAGTAGAGACGGAGTTTCACCATGTTGGTCAGGTTGGTCTCGAACTCCTGACCTTGTGATCTGCCCGCCTCAGCCTTCCAAAGTGCTGAGATTACAGACATGAGCCATAGCACCTGGTCACCTTTTTTTTTTTCTTTTTTTTTTTGAGACAGAGTCTTGCTCTGTCGCCCAGGCTGGAGTGCAGCAGCCAGATCTCAGCTCACTGCAAGCTCCGCCTCCCAGGTTCACGCCATTCTCCTGCCTCAGCCTCCCGAGTAGCTTGAACTATAGGTGCCTGTAGTTCTTGTATTTTTTTATACAATTTTTTGTATTTTTTTAGTAGAGACGGGGTTTCACCATGTTATCCAGGATGGTTTCGATCTCCTGACCTCGTGATCCACCCACCTCAGCCTCCCAAAGTGCTGGGATTACAGGTGTAAGCAACCGTGCCCAGCCCACCATCTCTATTTCTTATACACAGTAATATCATAACAAGTAAGATACAAATTCACTTAATATGTAGCTTCTGTTTCTGAGTTCTGTGGGTTCCTGAGTTCTGTGGATGTCATTCAGTAAGATAAGAAAGCTACTGATCTCATCAAATCAAGGACACAATACTGTTCCCTCAGGTAGCACCAATAGCATGGCCTCAAAATATGGGAAAGATAATATTTTATGGAAGGATATATTTTAAGGCTGATCTACAGATAGGAATTTTTTTTCCAATCCAAGCAATAAAGTTTGATGAAGATGTTCACTCCACATCCTGTCCTGATCCTCAGCGGCCAGAGGCCAGCCTGCACTTGCTTTCACACGCTGTCTTCCTTCATGGCTCCAGGCTAAGATTGCCAGGAGGCTCCTATAAATGTGGTCATCTTATGGATTAAACACTTTGTTAGTTTTGTCTGTCATCAAGCCTGGAGTGCAGTGGCATGATCACAGCTTTCTGTAACCTCCAACTCCTAAGCTCAAGTGATCCTCCCAGCTCAGCCTCCTGCACAGCTAATTTTTAAGTTTTCTGTGGAGATGGGGTCCTGCTTTTGTTGCCTAGGCTAGTGTCCAACTCCTGGTTTCAAGTAACCCTCATGCCTTGGTCTCCAAAAGTGCTGAGATTACAGGAGTGAGCCATCATGCCCAGCTCAGATTAAATACTTTGTTTGAGTTGGAGTCTCGCTCTGTCACCAGACTGGAGTGCCGTGGTGCAATCTTGGATCACTGCAACCTCCACCTCCCGGGTTCAAGGGATTCTCCTGCCTCAGCCTCCCAAGCAGCTGGGACTACAGACATGTGCCACCATGCCCAGCTAATTTTTGTTTTTGGTAGAGACGGGGTTTCACCATGTTGGCCAGGAGGGTTTTGATCTATTGACCTCGTGATCCACCTGCCTCAGCCTCCCAAAGTGTTGGGATTACAGGTGTGAGCCACCGCACCCGGCCCAGATTAAATACTTCTTTAGAAGATGGACTAGAAATGGGTCATCAGAAATTGTTTTTACTTACATATGAAGAATTCCAATCTTCAAAAAACTTTTAGAACTCAATCAGAACTTGAGAACTTCCTTCAGTAGGTGCTGTGATTCAATAACCAGAATTTTGCTTTACTTTATATACAAGTATTTCTGTTATTTTCCTACTAAATTACATGAAGGGAGTCGTCTGCACGTGAGCTGCACCACCGAGCAGCACGCTTATCAGTGAGAAGGTGCCTGACAATTCTCAGTTGAAATGTCCTGACCAAGTTTCCCCAGAAATATGTGAGTACTCAACTGTATTAAAACTAAATGTATTGTTTTCAATGACAAATAGTCACTAATTAGTAAAATGATTACTGTGCTGTAATAGAACAAGTCCTTAGTTCAAAATTAAATGGCCACAGACTGACATATTCATAAAGCTTATCAACCATCACATATCACATTTTACAAAAATCAAGAAGACTAACAGATGGTCTCCTTCTTCTTCTTTTGTGAAACAGGGTCTTGCTCTGTCATCCAGGCTGGAGTGCAGTGGCACAATCACGGTTCACTGCAGCCTCCACCTCCTGGGCCCAAATGATCCTCCAACATCAGCCTCCCAGGTAGCTGGGACCATAGTTGCATGCCACCACTTCCGGGGTGTGTGTGTGTGTGTGTGTGTGTGTGTGTGTGTGGTCTCCCTATGATGCCTCGGCTGGTCTCAAACTCCTGGGCTCAAGCAATTCTCCTTCTTTGGCCTCCCAAAATGCTAGGATTACAGGCATGAGCTTAATCATACCAAAGAAATTATATTTTAAAAGTAAAGTCAAAACTAAACTTTAAGAACAAAGGAATCCTATTTCTATACTTACTAGTCCCAGGTAGACAAACAACATGGCCTTCCTCAGGCTCTTCCTGAGTCGTTTCAGAAGAGTGTGAGCCATGAGCAACCAGCGCTGTTATTTTCTGGGTGAAACTGCCACTTTACTGTTTTCATTTGCCTGTTGAAATAACTTAGCTGTATTAATCATTTAAATTAAAATTAAACATTTTGAAGGGGAAAACATGGGGAGCAGACAACATCTACCTCATTGAAGGAGGCAGGTAATCAATGTAAAAGGAATGAGAAAAAATCACCATTGGAACCACAGGTGTAATCGATGTTTCCAAGAGGCTTCAGCAATGACACTGAAACCAGCTCATGAAGGTTGCCGGGGAATAAAACGTTCACAGTGCTTTGATGTCTCGTCCCACAGGACTAAGAACAAAGGGGAAAGCTCCCTTCACAAGGAGATGTCCAGTGGACACCACCTCAACCAAAATTACGAAACATAGCTTCATCAATCATGGGACAAACAGACTCAAACATCCCCCGGTGTGAGGCAATAAGTACCCAACACTGCCTAATCTGGATTAGGCATTATTCTCTGTTTAATCTGAATCCACTCATGAGAACACTGTTCAATCGGTATTCTTGCCAAAATGCTTAATCTATTCTAGTCAGGAGAAGAAGAAAACCATCAGATATATCAGATTATGGGTCACTGTACAAAACAAAGAGCCTAGATTTTCCAAAATGTTTCATGTATTGAAAGAACTACTCCAAAGTAAATGAAGAGAGGGACATGACAACCAAAGGCAAGGTTAATCTTTCATTACACTGTGGGTGTAAACCAAAAATAAAGAACATTTCGGAGACAATTAGGTAAACCTGAATATGGGTTGTACATTAAATTACTATATTATAGTTAGATGGTAGAATTGTAATTATGTAGAAATACGTCATTATTCGCAAGAGATAAATGCTGAAGTGTTGGGGTAAAACATCATGCTCTCTGCAACTTACTTTCAAATGATTCAGAGAAGAAAGTACTTACAGAAAGAGAAAGAAAATGCAGAGGTGGCAAATGCTAGCAACATGTTAATCTGAATGAAGAATATGTAGATGTCCGTTGTTTTACTTTTTAATTTTCTGTAGGCAAGGGAAAGATAGGAAGGAGGAAAGGTGCAGGTATTTCTTATCAATTCATACCTGTGAAAAACAGAGTTAAAAGAAAACCAAAGGCTTAAAATTCATGTAAACATCCAATGAGATCAATAGTAATTTTCTGTCAAATTTCTGAAAAGCCATTAAGACTGTAACATACCTGACTAGGATCACTTGTAGGTAACTTAAAGTATTTTTTTATGGAGGTTCCAGTCCTTCTACTTCATATGTTTTATTCCATCATTCCTGGAATTGCCAGTTGTTCAAAATAAACCTCTAAATGTTCATCATAAGACATTTCATCATCAATATCATCCTTTAATAAAATTCAGAAAAAATAAAACAGGCTGTAGTGAGTAAACAATAAATAATTTGTAATAAAAAGGGCTAAGACCTAAATGAGTCAATAAAATTCAGAAAAAATAAAACAGGCTCTAAGGTAGTGATTAAACAATAAATAATTTGTAATAAAAAACACTAAGACATAAATGAGTCAATAAAATTCAGAAAAAAATAAAGCAAGCTTTAAAGTAGTGGCTAAACAATTTGTAATCAAAAATACCGATCAGACATAAATGAGTCAATAAAGTGTACACATTTTTTTTTTGAGACAGAGTCTCATTCTGTTGCCTAGACTGAAGTGCAATGGTGTGATCTCAGCTCACTGCGACCTTCACCTCCCAGGCTCAAGCCATCCTCCCACCTCAGCCTCCTGAGTAACTGGGGCTACATGCCTGCAACACCACACCCGGATAATTTTTGTTTCATTTTTGTTTTGTAGAGATGGGGTTTCCCCATGTTGTCCAGGCTGGTCTCAAAACTCCTGGACTCAAGCGTTTCACCTGCCTTGGCCTCCCAAAGTGCTGGGATTACAGGGGTAAGCCACCGCACCCAGCCTATTTTTATATTTGACATTAGAAAACTATTATAACTTCAGTCAGTTATAAGTCATTATAAAAAATACTTAACCTCTTTGAGAGGACAGGACAGAAAGATCCTGACACATTATCAAAGCTTAGGGTAGGATAAATGTGCCGTCACCAATGAATGGGAAGACAGCAGGCCCTATGGAAAATGGTGTGACAAATGGTTACCTCTATCAAAAAAGTACAGAAGAGCCTATCCTAAGAGAAGTAAAAGAAAGAAAGGGATGAAGGGAGGAGACAGAGAGAGAAAGAAAGAAAACACTGCAGAAGGTTTCAATGTTGTAACACCCAGCTCAGCAGGACAAGATAAAACAAGAGCTCTCAGTCATGGTCTAAGTTGGCACTGCCTTTTTAGAGGTTCATTTTGCAATTAACATTAAGAGTCTCAAAAACACTCATCGCCTTTGACTTAGCCATTTCACCTCCAAAACACTCAAAGATCGGATACATTTAGGTCAATAATTCTTTACCCACCAACTACACAATCCAAAAAAGTTCAAAAACTCCTTTGGCAGCAAAAGCTGTCTTCAATAAATGTGATACTGTTTATAGTTTCTATTAATATCACTCAGCTGGCCTTCAAAGCCATATATACTTTTAATTTTAATTTAAGTGACCCCAGTCTACTTCGTGGGGCTTATTTACCAATGCAGCCTCCCACAGGTGCGGCAAACCTGACACACAAAGCCGCTGCTGTTCCCCAAACAAGGCCCACGTGCCCCACAGCAGCACTTTGGTGATGCTCTTTCTGCTTCCTGACACACCCTCCTTCTCCCACGTCTAAGGCCTGGCACAGACCCCATCTTTTTTCATAAAGCCTCAGCCATACCTGCCTCGAAATTTCTGACCCCCATGATTCCCAGGCACATTTTGGTGCTGCTGGGTGTACATAACACAACCTGAAATGCGGTTCTGCATCTCCTCTTTGCACCTGGCTGAGGTCTCAGAGAGCAGAGGCTCAATATTTCATGGCTCCCTCAATTTCTAAACACAGTGCTGTATACTGAGTGGCACCTCCCAGTGACTACTTTGTACCCTAAATGTTAAACAGAGGGATGAGTGAAACCGTATCAGGATTAATATACAGAAATACATTCCTGAATTCCATCACTTAATAGAAGTGGCCATTTGAATGCTGGCAGGTAGGAAGAAAAGAGGAGGACAAAGAAACCCCAAAAGTTGGCATCATAACTACTGCCACACAAAAAGAGAATAAAGCAGAGTGGCAAGGTAAAGACTAGGGAAACACAGGCCATTGCAGGACAGAAAAATCTTCCAAGCTTGTCAGTAATGTAAGTTTCTCATTTTCCAATAAACTAGCGTGGCATAGGCCACTGTTCAGAGTCTAGAGTCTTGTCTTCAAAATGTTTTCCAGTATCAAGGACAAAACTCTACAAGAAACAAAATGGTGAGAAAAAGCAGCACACTCACAGCTCTAAAGAGCACAGGGTAAGGCTACAAAAAGGACCAAGCACCTTCTCAACCTGCAGTGTGCTCAGTGTCTGTAAATCACAAGTTAGGCGACGAAGGGCTGGTAGTTTCACATGAATTAATAACTCTCCTTCTTGCTCCCTGTTATCTCCCTCACCTGACCCACCCGATAAAACATCCTCTCAAATTGCTTGCACGTGCTTGGAGAAGCTCATGGTACAGTCAGTGCACTCACACACAACTGAACGTGAGCAACACGAGGCTTACGAGACAGCAAAGACGACAGCAAGGCTGGGCCCAGCGGCTATCACCTAAAGAACTCTTCGCTTGTTACATTGGAGCGAGTGATTTCTCTGGGACCAGGAACCACAGAACCCTGAAGGACACACAGCTGCTGGCTAGGATTCAAGGCCTGGAGTGAAAACGTAACATTTCCCTCCCAGTGCTCATGTCTCCTATAAACTGGTTTGGTTCTGCAATGAACAACTAGATTTCTAACTGATATTAATAAACTTTTTTTTTTTTTTAAAGACAGGGTCTCGCTCTGTCACCAGGTTGGAGTGCAGTCATGGCTTACTGCAGCCTCAACCTCCCGGGTTCGAGCAATCCTCTTGCCTCAGCCTCCCAAGTAGCTGGGACTACAGACAGATGCCACCATGCCCAGCTAATTTAAAAAGTTCTATTTATAGGGATGAGGTCTCGCTATGTTACCCAGGCTGGTCTTAAACTCCTGGGATCAAGCAATCCTCCTACCTTGGTCTTCCAAACTGCTGAGATCACAGGCAGTAGCCACTGCACCAGACCATTAACACTTATATATGTAAAATACATCCAGAATATAAACCACTACAAAACAAAAATACTCCATCTTGATGTAACTTACCGTACTATGGATTTGTTTTAAAAATGAGGTAAAAGTAATTAAGAAAATGAAAGCACAAAAGTCGTCTATCAAAATTACAAAAACTCAAAACTGAGTGAACAAAACTTCAGAAAGAATGAAAACAATTGGAATATAACTTCAGAAAAAAATGTAAAATGGAAACAACAAAAGAACAATTTGTACCCTCTAAAAAACAGAGGTTAAAGTCAGAATTTTTTTTTTTTTTTTTTTTTGTCTCCAGCCTGGAGTGCAGTGGCATGATCTCCATTGGCTCACTGCAACCTCCGCCTCCCAGGTTCAAGCGATTCTCCTGCCTCAGCCTCTCGAGTAGCTGGGATTACACGCGCCCGCCAGCATGCCCAGCTAATTTTTGTGTTTTTAGTAGAGACGGGGTTTCACCTTGGCCAGGCTGGCCTCGAACTCCTGACCCCAGGTGATCCACCCGCCTCGGCCTCCCAAAGTGCTGGGATTACAGGCACGAGCCACCGTGCCCAGCCAGGAAAATATTTAAAAACAAATTAAGCAAAGATTATAAAAGTTTTCAGAGTAACATAGTTCCCAAAACAATCACGATCCACATCAAGTCTGAGCCAAGTTGACATCCCCACATCAGGCCCCTTCCTGGTGTTCGTGGAATCTGCAACACAGACAGAGGTGCAAGGGTCACTGGGGAGGCACAGAGGCGGAGGGAGGAGGGGCTCCCTGGGGTCGTGCAGGTCTCAGAGAGCTCCTCGGGCCCTGGAAGGTGACCTTGGGCCCCTGAGCTCCCCACAGTCAGGTCTACTCAGATGCCAAGACACTGAGGCCTGTGGGCTGCTCTCTGCTGAGGGGTTATCTGTCCACAGAGAGTGTCTGTAAGTGTCATGGAGGAAGAACTGAACCTGGGCGCTCACACAGGCACCTTCAGGGGGCTGGTTCCCTGGAGAGTAAAACAGACACAGAGAAACGGGGGGATTTTGAGGATTCCAGGATCAACAGGCAGAGCCCTGGGCCCTAAGGGGAGCAGGAGGTCTCATGACACAGGGTGGGGGTGGTGACCCTGCCTTGCCACCCAGATCCTCTGTGCCATCCAGACAGAAGAGCTGCACATTGAACATGCACAGCTGCCTGGAGCACGTCATTGGTATTGCCTAGTAAGACCTGGTCTTTCTAACATCCCCACCAGACCTGTCTTTGTATTGTAATTTTTAAAATTACGCTTTGGTAAGACAAATTTCTCACTTTAGTATATTCTATAATAATAGGGTTACAGAAGACATACATTTGAAAGAGTGAAAAACAGTGTATAGATACACACAAACAGACGTTTATATGTGTGCCTGATTTCAAGATTGGAAAATAGATTTAAAAAACAGAGGCTCCCTGAATCATGCCCTCAACCCTTCCCAAGTGAGCATGGCCCTGAAATGTCTTCAGGGGTTTGTTTTGTTGGCATTTGGAACAGATACAGAACCACTGACGCCCAAGCCAGTGCTTTCTACATACAGAAGCCTCCAACCTCATCTTGAAAAATGGGGCCATGAGGTCACTCCAGGTCCCCAGGCCCCCACAGAGGCCGAAGGACCCCTAGGACTGGGCACATTTCAGTGCTTCTTGGATCCTGCCATGTCCCCTGCTTGATGCCAGGACCTACTGAGTGCCCGCTGGCCTCAATACTGGGCAATACTGGGCCGTGTGGGCTGCGTGCTCGTGTGACAAGGAGCCTGGGGATGCTCCATCCTTCTCACCTTCTCACACCTTTCCCAGGAGGCCTGAACTGGGGGCGATTCATGGTCAACCCTAGAGTCTCCTCAGGATGAACTAGTGATACTCCCTGTTGGCCTCAAGAGGCTGGGGGGACAGAGCTGGGTCCCCCCAAATGAGATGCTGGTGAGCTGACGTGT
The DNA here is from genome assembly GCF_047675955.1 of Chlorocebus sabaeus. Classification (NCBI taxonomy): domain Eukaryota; kingdom Metazoa; phylum Chordata; class Mammalia; order Primates; family Cercopithecidae; genus Chlorocebus; species Chlorocebus sabaeus. Next base: position 149,018,828 of record NC_132911.1, on the reverse strand, counting down.
CACTGCAGCAAATAACACAGTGCACAGCCCCTGGTATCCTGCACACGGTGGCCCGACCAGCACCCCAGTGTCTCCCTCACTAAGCAGCCTGTGGCAGGCTCAGCCCAGCTGGCTCAGGGGCTGCTCTGGGTGTGTTTCCTGGAGGATGTTCTCGGGGCATCTCTTCACTTACCTTCAGGGGTCTCTAAAATATATTAAAAATGTCCCAGCGGTTCAGGACATTCCGCCAGGTATTCTTCCTGGGCTTCTTGGTTTTCTTCCCGGTTTTCCTGATGGGACAACAAGAAAGTGAGCGTAGCCATAAAGAACACGGGCACGTGTCTGCTTCCCTCATCATTCTGCCCGCCGCACACTCACTCTTCCTCTTCCACTTTTGTCTTTTCTGTTGCTGCTTCTGCAGATGCAGAGGAGGAACATGCTGACACCTGTGAGAAGGAGAACAGTTGTGTATGTCCAGAGACGCCAGTGCAGGAAAAGTCCTATCTGGGCAGGGAGTGCCCAGAGCAGACCCAGATGTCACTGGGAGTCCCTCCAGCATGGTGGGGTCCAGCTCATCTGACCCCAGCCCAGCCCCTCCCTGGACCCTGAAGGGTTGTTCAGCAAGATTCAAAGCTGCAGCCTGGGGGCCAGTAAACAGGGCAATGCCAAGGCAGCGGGCAGGAGGGCTGGGGAGGGGTTTTATCGACACTGAAGACCCGAGGACCTCAACTGTGGGATAAGACCAGGTCCTTCAGAACAATCACAAGAGAGGAAAGAGGAAAAGGACCAGAGCTAAGAAAGGAGCTCAGGAGTCAGAAAGAGGATAAAAGAGAGAGAGCATATAAGAGGAGATCAATTACCTGCTGGTGGCCTGTAATGGTGGAGTCTTCCAGTTCTGGGAAGCAAGCATCAGAGTGTCCAGAGGAGAAGCGGTGATGGGGGCGGCCATAAGAAGGAAAAGGGAGAGTTATTGTCGAGAGAACCCCTCAGACTCCGCTGTCCCAGGGCTGTGGAGCCAACCCCAGAGCCTCTGATGTGCCCATTTCTGGAGACTTCTCCACAGCCCGTATCATTTCCTCTGTGCTACGAGGGAGGGACCTCCGACTTCCCACACACTTTCCCAGCCCTCATATTCCATAACAGCCAAGGGAGGGGAAGCCATGTCATTCTGTTCCTCCAAGAGGCGGCCGCCCTCTTCACAATGTCGTGCATGACGTGGAATCCCTCCCTCCTCCTCCTGTAGGGCCTGCTTCTGTTCCTTCACGAATCCCATTTCCTTCCTCCTTGTGGACCTCCACCAGTCCTACTGGTCTCCAATAGAAGAACATCGGAAAGAAGGCCAAGGCTGCACTGCCAGCCTCCAGTCAACACACGGATCACACCCTGGGTCGGCAGCACCTGCCCAGGCCTGGGGTTGTGTTGGGGCCTGTGGGAGGCAATGATGGCCAATGCCACAGATTCAGTCAGGCCTGGGGTTGTGTTGGGGCCCGTGGGAGGTGATCATAACCGATGTCCACAGGCCTGGGGTTGTGTTGGGGGCTGTGGGAGCTGATGATGAATGACGTCACAGATACAGTGACTGTTCTATGCCTGGAATGACCCTAGAGACTTGGAAAATATTCAGTCGTCAAACGAATCCCACCAGCTTCTGAGTATTTGGAAACAATGGAACAGAATTCAAGATAAAGCCTCTTGTCCCAGTTGCTTTAATCTGCAGGTGAGGCCAGCAGTTGTCAGCACAGAAATGAGGGGGCCTCCCAGGGTTTGCCTGAGCTGTGGGAAGACTAGGAGGGTGGGCACCTGGCAGGCCTGACACAGAGAACAAGCTGGGCCTGACTGGAGTGTGGGGAGCAGGACGAGGCTGTTGGGCCAGAGACGAGGGTGTCACAAGACAAGTGACCCAAGAGGCTCTGCCCTGGGCCCAGTGGATTCCAGGGACCAGGCTACAGGGAGGGCGAGAGCCACTGCCTACAGCAACACAGCAGCCCCTCCACACATATCCCCGAGGATTCCTGCCAGCCACAGAGGGCCTTGAGCCACAGCTGGACTCGGGCCTCTCCAATGAAAGCCAATGTAGGTTTCATTCAAAGCCCACGGATTTGGGATTGGATGGGATTGGGTGAGGAGTGGAGGCCAAAACTGTGCTCAGTCAAGTGTTCCGCCCTGAGGACTCCAGGATGCTGGGGCACACGCAGGAATCCCAGAGGAAGGACTCCCTGTGTCATCCCACCCAGGGAGCACCCTTAGAGCAGCAGCAGACGCTGAGGACAGAACAGGAAGATGCCGTTGCAGGTCCCAAGAGTGTAGAGAAAGAGGGTGGGCTCCTTTCAGCTCCTGGCACACGTATGAAAGACTTTGTCTTCAGGATCACGTAGCACCTGTGAGAGGCTGTGTCCCACCCCACACTCAGCGTTACACCTGCACACTCATCCTGTCATCTCCATTCACAACAAAACGCTGCCTCATCAAACCCAGGGCTCTGGTGCTTGCTGTGGCAAAGGCAGGACTGATCTGGTCTTTGCAAAATGTAATCTTTAAACACCAGAGCAAGAAATGATGGTGACAACACAACTCACACAAAGCTCATGAGAACAAAACTCTTACAATTTTCTCATTAAGATACATAAACCAAATCACACTTCTACACCTATTTCCTTTCATATTTAGTCACTTCACTGATCCCATCCTAGGCTCCAAAACAAGTGTCACCCAATCCCCAAGAACCCTCCTCACTGGTCAACCCTGGAGTGTTGGTCCCTACCTGACCAGTCTATTTCCTCCTGGATGGATCCAGAGGTGGTGCCCATGAGCCCAAGTACAGAGACACAAACATCAGCACTACTGCTCAGTCCACGGTGACTCTCCCTGGGCTCTGTGAACTCAGGGGCCATTAGGAAGGCCCTGGTCACAGTTGGGAGCCTTCAGGTGAGACAGAGAACCCGAATAATCCCTTTCAACTGTTCACCGACACTGGCTCAGAGGATCTCTTACCTCCAATCTGAGAACCCGAGATTCCAGCCTTGATGCACATGCACTGAGTCAGGTGAGTGCAGTGAACAGAATGTGGGCCAGACTCACAGCAGCTGCTTCCCAGGTGATTCAGGGAGAATGGAGATGCTCTCTTAAGAGCAGACATTTGGCAGCTGAGAACTTATAGTATGGCTCTTGTGAGAAGGTTATGAATTTTTCACTTATTTAAACATGAATGGGCTCATATGCCATGGAGGACCACAATGGAATGCACAGGTCTAAACCCAAAGGTGAGGGAGATGTGACTCTCCCCCCTTGCTGATTCCTGGCAGAGTGGTTTGCTCTGATCTGATCATTCATGGCTGGGTACTTCAGGGGCACAGGCACAAGCTCCAGGTCCCCTGTGATGTGAAGGGGATGCCACAACAAGAATGAAAACGCCTGGTCCAGCAGAGGAGGACTCATCAACAGAAAGAGAGCATCTTCTGCAAGGAGAAAAGCTGAACCAAGGCAGCCAGAGTAGAATGAGGGGAAACTTCAGTGACTTCAGGAGCCCCCCTATTCTCCTGTGACCTTGGATCAGAACCCACTCAGGTTTCCAGATTACCATGAGAAACAACAGATTGAAGGGGATGAGCAGAGAGCCTTTTCACACTGGCGCTGGATCTCAGCAAGGGGGTTGGAAGCACTGGATCATTACTGGGGCCCAAGATGGGCTGCCCAGGGCTGAGCTCTGAGCTCTGGGATGAGAAGGAACGAGGAGGACATAGTCCTTGCCCTCCCAGTGACCAGCCACGGCCAGGATTCCTCTACACATAAGTAAAACAAAACAGAGTTTGAGACTAATAATTCCAAGACTATCTCAGAGAAACAGGCGAAGTGATGTCTCAAGGGTCACACGGGAAAGCTGCAAGGACCACCTGGACTCCGCTCCTTTTGCTGAGCTCACCTTGCACTGAAGCAGGGTCCCTTCTCACCTCCCCTGCAACTACAGTGTGGGGCAGCCATCCTGCCTGAAAGCTGACACTCCCTTCAGTCACACAGGATTCTGGCCAAATCACACTTGGCTAACAGCAACTACACGAGGACCAGCTGTCAGGCCACGCCCAGAAGCAGGTGAAAAGTAAGAGCTGATCTCTGTCCCAGCCAGAGAGACCAGGCCTGGGAACTGCTCTGTGTCTGGCCTGACCCTGAAGTCCATCCCTGCCGATCATGTCCTCTCTGGGCCACACTGGCTATTTCGGGAACTCACTCCTGTTCTCTGCCTCTCATTAATTTCTGGTGGTGCCACTGCCATCAACATACAGAAAATAGAGAAGACAAGAAACAACAAAGTAGCTTCTCTCTTCAGGCTCTCAAGAAGACGGGCAGACAGTGCTAACGCCAGCTATGAAGTCGGAGCTCGACCCGTTCTCCCTCAGCTGGAATATGAACATCCCGGCCACGCCCAGGTGATGACGAAGAACTGACTTCCTGATGTTGCACCTCGGCTTCCCCCCGTGGCTCTGCTGCCCTCATGCCTTCCTTCTGCTCCTCAAAATTGTGTTCCTTTTCAGGCCCAGGCCAAGGCTGTACCTGCTGTCTCTCTCACAGAGCCCACTGGGCAGCTGTCGGGGAATTCTTAGAACCTCAGTGTTGGTAACGCTGATTTGTGCCTTTGATCACACACAGCAGAAGGCCCCGAATACCACACACAAAAAAACTGTATTCTGAAGATAAGAGATGACTGTGGAATTGGGTTATGAGGAGATAATTTCTGAGGTTAGTGAGGGACATTTTAAAATCACAGCAGCCTCATTCTTTTAAAATGTGGGTTAAGTATGGACATCTACAGAGCAATCAAATTCAACTCACATACAATGTATTTCCACCAAACGCGGGCTCCTAAAAGAAACTCAATCCAGAACTGGGTTAATTTTATTTTCATATGACCTTAAGCCAACCACCTTGACTTGTTTCTTGCAAAGGCCTTCAGGAGCAAACAAAAACCTTTGTCCACGGTGGGTTCAATGGGGACATCCTGGAGCCTCTGCTGTCCCACAGCCACATTTGTCTCTCCCCACCTCGTAATGCATGAGTCACCCTCCATCCTCCTAGGAAGGCAAGTGCTCATCCTGCCACTCACACCCTAGGGCAAGCCCTTTGGTTACCTTTTCATGTTGCTGTGTTTCCTGAGCACAGAACACGGAAACCAGGAGGAGGCTGCATGATAGAGGCTGGGCCTCTACATGACCTTGGCATTATGTATTTTGGACACTCACCACATGAATTCAAAAAGACACGCAGCAAATCAATGCGCACAAGCTCACCCCATGCTCAGAGAATGCAGTTGCTCCCAGGGACTGCAGAATGTGACCATCATGCTCTATCTACAACAACCATCCCTCCCTCCCATCACAGCCTAGGTCCTCATCCATGAGAGGAAGCTCCACTCAGGCTGCCTGTCCACAGGAAGGCCAGCGAGACCGTGGCACATTCCTCGTCATCTGGGTGACTCATCAGGATGGGAGGGCTTCTGCAATACGTACCCTTTTCTGTAACTCCTGAGGATCTCTGTAATGACAGAAAATAAATTGCTATGAGCATCAGACCCTGCTGTGTCCTGTGTGCACAGGACTTTTCTTCACTTAGTGACATTAGAAAACAAGATGGAAACCAGTGTTCAAAGGAACCCAAAAGAACAGAGCAAATCGAATCACAGTAAAGACACATTTTTCTCAGAGGACATTTCCTCTCAAGTCCATGTTGGTTGGCCAGTAAGTGATTTTCTTCGAAAGAGAACAAAGTTGGTAAAGGCACAAGCTCACTGCCCCACAATGTGTGGTGGATGCTGTCACTTTCTCCCTCTGTATTAAGTCAACCCTCAGTGAGGAACAGACTCTCACTTAAAGCCCCTCCCAAGGACATTGTGTAGGCTAATCTAAGATATATGTTGTCACATTCTCGTATCTTAATTTCATCCAAATAAAATAAAGCTAAGAAAGCAGTTTTTCTCAGACAAATCCAGGCGGCCTGACCTCCACATCCTCTGGGTCCTCCTCGTCTTCGCTGTCACTGGACCACGCCTGCAGATGTCCCGGCGGAACTAGGAGGACACAGAGTGACCGTCAGCACCTTGGTGGTGTTGCTCACGAACAATTCAGTAACATTGCTTGAGGTGGGTGGGGGAGGAGGACAGCAGAACAGGATAGAGGCAGGGAAGAGAGGGAATCAGGGCCTTTGGTTTTCTAGCTCCAGGCCACCTCGTAAACGTGAAATAGCCAATCTCAAACAGCGCACACCACATAGTGCAGCTGTGTGTCCCTGGCAGCCTCTTAGGGCTCCTCCTTCCTAATCTGACCTGAGCTCAAGTGCCCTCTTATTGATCCCTGCCAAAGTCATTTCCTCCTCAGAACGCACATGTGCTGCTGCTCTGTATATCACCACTTCTAGGTTTTGTACTGAATAAGAAGCAACCTTTCTTGAAAAAGATTTAAATCTAGCCAAAAGATTTCATTAACTAACTGTTTGTGATGAGGCAATTAAACCAAGATTTGAAAATACCCAATTATCCTACCATTTAAAGATGACCCCTACCTAGCCTGTGAGATTTGTCCTTCCACTCTTCCTTTTTAACGCAAAGTGTGTGCCCCGTGGGGTTCACTGCTGCTCATGCTCACACTGACTTCAGCACCGGGACAGCCTGTCATGGGAGCAGCGAGGGGGACGGGGGCGAGGCACTGACCCTCTCCAGCCCAGCTATGCAGGAGATTCCAGCAGGGAAAATGGGTGCCAGGCTAACACCCAGGTTGATCCTTGAGATTTTATGGGATGCCGTGTCTTGGGATTGGGTTCTACTGAATTTCTAAGATGTGCAGTGATAATTTCATTAAATACAATAGAATATGCCACTCATCACTGTCTGCTTTCCAACAGGAGCTGAGGAATGACCTCACTGCTATAGATCAAAAGCCTGTGGACTCTGTGTTTTATGTTAATGATCATACTGAAGCCCACTGTACAATGTACCTGCTCAAACCAACCCTGGGTGAGCTGACCACTGACACCACCCAGTCATGACAGTGTTTGGGATCCGAATAGGTTTTCATTCTCCCACACGCACACAGAAGTGCTGGAACAACCTGGCCCAGCAAGAAATTATACCAGGGCTTTGTGACAAATTCTGGGTAGTAGCCCATGGCATTAACCTTCCACTCATTCCCAAGGTCACATGTGCCTCTTCCATTTAAAAGAACAAGAGCTTGGGAAATTCGTCTCTGCACCATGCCCATCTGAGGACGGGGAATGGTAAATTTATCTTCAGGGACAGCTGTGGTGGAGGATGAACGGATTGATTTATGCAAACTGTGCAATGGTGATGGAATTTTCCTTGAACATTGATCCTTGTGTTGTGCTGTGAACATGGGAGTATGTTTTCTGGGGAAATGCACACACGCTCCCACACATACACAATCATTCCATATAGACTCGCTCCTCTGTCCCTCCAAACCCTGATGTAGCGCCGCACCTTATATGACACTGGTGCTTCCTGGGATGACAGTACCATGGTTAGAGTCGTTTACTGGACTCTACTGGAGTCCAGTTTACTGGAGTCCAGTTTACTGGAGTCGTTTTTTGTTTTTGTGTTTTTTGACACAGAGTTTCACTCTTGTTGCCAGGATGGATTTCAATGTCACAATCTTGGCTCATTACAACCTTCACCTCTTGGGCTCCACTGATTCTCCTGCCTCAGACTCCTGAATAGCTGGGATTACAGGCATGCGCAACCACGTCCGGCTAATTTTAAATTTTTAGCAGAGACAGGGTTTCTCAATGTTAGTGAGGCTGGTCTCAAACTCCCGACATCAGATGATCCACCCGTCTCGGCCTCTCAAAGTGCTGGGACTACACGCATAAGCCATTGCGCCCGGCCTGACTCTTTGTATTTTTTAAACCGAACTTCCCAAATCTCATTTCTACAGGAAGCTCAAACAAGAGAGACCCTTGAGCAAATGCAGGTGAAACAGAACCACCTTCACAACACTGAGGTTTCAAACCTCAACCAAGAGACGACCCCTGAATACGTACTCTTCGCCAGTGTGGCTGGGTCCACTCGCATCTAGAGAAAAAGAAAACACTATGAGGTCAGACCAGGCTGTCTCCTGGGTGCACAGGTCTTCACTTGCTGACATTAAAAAGACACACGGTAAACAGTGGTTGGGAAAATGTCCCCGATATCTAGAAGACATTCGTGGAAAGGCACAAGATTTTTCTACAAGATTTTCCATTGTTTTTGTTTGACAATTCCAAATACTTCTCAAGAAGAAGGCATTTCTCTTGAGGAAAATGCCTGCTGACACACAGTGTGTAAATGCGGATGCCATCTGAAACCACGTTTTAGTTGATAATGAACTCTGACATTTGCCCACCAAGAAATTCTGTAAGTCACCTATAATGTACATGGTAAGATGTATACATCTTAGTTCCATTGAAACAAGAGAGAAATCGAGAGAAATAAAATTTCCATTTCAGAGGATAAAAGAAGACTTTACCATGTGAACCCCTGAGGCTTCCTCCGAGGATGTCTGCTCTGGCACATCCTCCTCCAGATCTTCCAGGTTACCTGGGAAACAGAGTCACTATAAGCACATGAGCTCCACTGACTGAATCCCTCAGGTGGTCTTGGAGTTGTGGACCCGGGGCTGGCGTGTGTGGAAAGGTGTGTTCACAGCACAGGCTCAGCCTCTGCCGGTCCATCCTCCATGGTGGTGAGGGAAGGCAAGTGGTGAAGGAAGGCATCAGGAAGGCCACAGAAGACAGGGCCTTGGTCCTCTAGCTAAGGCAACCTCTTGCACATGAACTAACCCATCTCAAACAGGGCCCACCACACAGTGTTTCCCTGCAGCATCCAGGGCTCCTCCTTCCTAATCTGACCTGAGCTAACTTGTCCTGCCTTCTCGATCCCCTCGAGGTCATTTCCTCCCCAGGATCCACATGTCCTGCAGTGTGTGTTTTGTCCCTCCTAGAACTTTTTTCGTTTTTTTTTCTTTTTATGAGGAGTTTTGCTCTTCTTTCCCAGGCTGGAGTGCAATGCCATGATCTCGACTCACCACAACCTCAGCCTCCCAGGTTCAAGCGATTCTCCAGCCTCAGCCTCTTGAGTCACTGGGATTACAGACATGCATCACCACGCCAGGCTAATTTTGTATTTTTAGTAGAGACGGGTTTTCTCCATGTTGGTCACTCTGGTTTCGAACTCCCGACCTCAGGTGACCCACCCGTCTCGGCCTCCCACCATGCTGGGACTACAGGTGTCAGACACCGTGGCCGGACAGAACATTTTGTACTAGATAAAAAGCAACCTTTCTTCAAAGAGAAGACTCAATTCTAGCTAAAATATTCTCTATATTCACTAACCTTTTGTTTTAAAGAAGACCAAACCGAGATTTGAAAATACTCAATTATCCTACCATTTACAGACGACTCCTACTTGGCATGTGATGTTTATCCTTCGGCCTTTCCTTTTAACACAGTGTGTGTGTGCCGTGGGGCCTGCTGCTGCTCATGCTCACACTGGCTCCAGCCCTAGGACAGCCCACCCTGGGGGGCAGCAGGTGGGGGCGCTGACCCTCTCTAACCCAGCTCTGTAGAAGATTCCAGCGAGAAGATGAGTACCAGAGTAACACTCAAGTTGTTCCTTCCGTTCTTATTTGGTGCGGTGTCTTGGGTGTGCGTGCTGAACTGCAGCACATGTAAGGATTGTGGTGATTATCTCATTAAATACAATATAATATGTCTGATCATTTTCTGCTTTTCACCAGGAGATGAGAAAATTAACACAGCACTGCAGCCAAAAGCCTGACCTCTCAATGTCTGTTTCCCATTTGTGACCACACCAAAGTCCACTGTAAAATGTACTTATCCCTACACTGAGTTATGTGACCATTGAGACAATCCTATGTGAGAGACAGTATTTGGGATTTCTGAAGGCTATCCAGATTTCATCTGCACACCTAGGTGCTCAAGCTCTCTGCCATAATGACAAATTATACCAGAACCACGTGATTACTGCCGAGTAGTAGCCCATGGCATCACCTTCCACCGACTCCTGAGTGCACCTCTGCCTCCTCCACTGAGGAGACAAAGAGCTTGGCAAATTCATCTCTGCACTATCTCCACCTGAGTACTGGGGATCTCCAACTGCCCTTCAGCTACAGCCGTGGTGGAGGACCAATGGGCTGATTTACGCACGGTGCGCAGTGGTAATGGGATTTTTACTTACCACACTCATTTTTGTGTAGAGTTCTGCACATGGAAACATGCTTTCTGGAGAAATGTACACATCCTCCCAAAGACACTCATAATCATTCTACACAGACTCCTTACACCTCCCACCCTGATGCACCTCATTCGATGTCATAAAAACGACACTGCAGCTAACAGGCACCACGTAGGATGATCACCCCTCTTCAGTACACTCAGTAATTTCTGCCCTAACCTCATTTCCAGTACAAAGCTCCAACGAGAATGGTTCTCCCGAAAAACCAGGCAAGAATGTGTCACCTTTCTTAACATTAAGATTTTTCCTTACCAAATAGGTGATCCCAGAATACGTACCATTTGTCTCTGTGAATGCCTCCGCCTGAGTTTAGAGAAAGGAAAACACTGTGAGGGTAAGATCGTGCTGTCCTTGTACACAGGTCTTTTCTTAACGTAGTGCTATTAGAAAGCCAGATGGGAAATTCTGGTGGAGGCAACGGCCACAAAAATAAAGCCCAGAAAACACTTGTACAAAGTCACCAGGTTTTTGTGCAAGATTTTAAAGTTAATTTTGGTGGTAAATTCAGTATTTTCAAGAAGGTTTTCCTCCTGATGAAAATGCTTGCTGACATAGTTTGTAACTGAAGCTGTCATCCAAGAATGCCATCTTGAATTAGTTATTAGTTGGTAAAGAATTCTCATTTTACATTTTCCCACCAAGAAATTCTCTAAGGCATCTATAATGTACATGGTAGTAAAGTTTTCCTATCTTTATTCAAGTGAAATTGAAAGAAACCTAGGAAAATGAATTTCCCCTTTCAGATAAAGAAAGAAGAACTTACGCTGATAACAGAGAGGACCCTCTCAACGGGTGCCTCACGTGGATGTTCTGCTGCGAGGTCCTCTTGAGGATCTAGGAGACATAGGGTGTCACCACATGGATTCTGCTGAGAAAATTCCTCGGGTTGTATTGGGTGGTGTGGACATGAGGCTGGCATGTGTGAAGAAGGTGGGTTACCACAGACGGAGCTGTAGGCCCATCCTCCTTGGTGGTGAAGGCAGGCAAATGAGACCATGAGGAAAGCCATGGGAAACAGAGCCTTGGTCCTCTAGCTAAGGCAAGTTCAGCAATGAGACACAGCTGATCTCAAAGAGGGCACAGGACACGGGGCAGGCGACCCTCCCTACAGCGTGTCAGGTTCCTCCTTCCTAATCTGACCTGAGCTAACTTGCCCTCCCTTCATCATCCCTTCTGAGGTCATTTCCCCCACAGCATCCACAGGTGCTGCTGATCATCATTCTCCAACCCGAAACATTTTGTGCTGCATAAAAAGCCACCTTTCTTCAAAAACAATTTAATTCTAGTCAAAAAAGTTATGACTTCTCTGAACCTTTGATTCAAAGAGAATTAAACCAGGATTTTAAAATATTCAACTATCCTATCATTGAAAGATGGCACGCACTTAGCATATTTGCCCTTCCGCTCTTCCTTTTCAACACAATGTATGTGTCTGTGAAATCAGTTGCTGCTCATGCTCACGTTGGCTCCAACACCAGGACAACCCATCATGGGGGGCAGGAGGTGGGGACGCTAACACTCTCCAAACTAGCTATGCAGGAAATTCCACCGGGGGAGATGGACGTCAGAATAACACCCTAGTTCTTCCTTGAGTGCCTATTCTGCACTGAGTCTTGGTTGTGTGGGCTGAATTAGGGCATATGTGACACTTGTGGCAATCGTGTTATTAAATAGAATAGACTGTGTCCCGGAATGTCCTCCGTTTTTTCTTCTTGAGACAAAATTTCACTCTGTTGCCCAGGCTAGAGTGCAGTGGCATGATCTAGGCTCATTGCAAACTCCATCTCCCAGGTACAACTGATTCTCCTGCCTCAGCCTCCTGGGTAGCTGGGATTACTGGCAACTGCCACCACACTCAGTTAATTTTTGTGTTTTTAGTAGAGACAGTGTTAGCCAGGCTGGTCTCAAACCCCTGACCTCAAGTGATTCACCCGCCTTGGCCTCCCAAAGTGCTGGGATTACAGGCGTGAGCCACCACACCCAGCCTGTTCTCTGCTTTTAAATAGGATCTGAGGAATAACACAACCACCAAACGAAAAGCCTGTGACCTCGCCGTGTGTGTTTCACATTTCTGACCACACCAAAGTCCACTGTAAAACATCCCAACTCTAATCCCGGGTTATGCAACCACTGAGACCATCCTGTGAGGACAGACAGTGCTTAGAATTCTATACGCCATCAAACGTCCACATGCACACCCAGGTGCTCAAAGTCTGCCAGACTGATGAGTTATACCAGGGCTGTGAGATCCATACTGGACAGCAGCCCATAGAATCAACCTTCCACCCGCTGCTGATTTCCCATTTGCCTCCTCTACTGAGAAAGCCAGAGGTTGAGAAATTCATCCCTGCCCAACCAGTATCTGATGACTGGGGATATTAAACTTAACTTCAGACAACTGTGGTGGAGAATGAATGGGCTGATTTACGTAAAGTGTGCCGGGTGATGGATTAGTTAAAAAAACAAACAAACATTAATCCTTGTGTTGTGCTAGGAACATGCACAAAAACTCTGAAAGACACAATCACCACCCACAGACTCTCTCCTCCACACCTCCCAAACCTGATGCACACCACCCTCTTTCATGTACGGGACACCACTTCCTGCGGAGACTACAGAAAGATGGTCACAATTCTCTACCGAAGTCTTACTGTTTTTTATACCAAACTGCCTAAAACCTCATTTCTGTTAGGAAGCTCCAGAGAAATTCTCCACCGAATGCATGGTAAAAAGTGCCATTGTTCTGAAAAAATAAGGTATTTCCTTAGCAAAAAAGCAATTCCTGGAGCGTGGGGGGCAAGGCGAGGGAGAGCATTAGTATAAATATGTAATGCATGCTGAGCAGTAAACCTAGATGACGTGTTGATAGGTGCAGCAAACCACCACATTTATACCTATGAAACAAACGTGCCATTCTACACACGCATCCCAGACTTTCAAGTAAAATAAAAACAATTTTTAAAAAAGCTATCCCAGATTACATACCTTCTGTCTCTACGTCAAAGCTCTTCTGCAATTAGAGAAAAGAAAAACATTACAAGAGTCAGACCACACCGTGTCCTGTGTGCACAGGTCTCTACTGCACTTGTTGACATTAGAAAACCCAATGGAAATAGTGAAAACAGTCAACACAAGGGCCCCAAATAAAGCCTAGAGGACATGTGCAAAGGCACAAGATTTTTGTGCCCGATTTTCAAGTTTATTTTCACTGCATGTTCACCATTATTTTCAAGAATGAACTTCCATGGAAAATGCTTACTGCCATAGAGTTTTTAGGTGAACCTGTCACCTACAAATGTCATCTTGAATTCATTCTTCTGGGTAATACAGTCTCATCTTCAGCTGCCCATAAAGAAATTCTGTAAGTCATCCATACTGTACGTGGAAAGATTATCATATCTTACTTCAATTTATATGGAAACCAAGAGAAACAAAATTCCCACCTCAGATAAACAAAACAGACTTTACCTTAAAAAAGCCTCGTAACATCTCAGATAGTATCTTGAGCGGATGCTTACACAAGTCTTCGTCACGCTCTAGGAAACACGGAGTCATTGTCAGCACGTTGGGTGCACTGAAGGAACCCGTCAGGGAGACTCGGGTGCTAAAAACACGGGGCTGGCACATGTAGACAAGGGGGGTTAACTGCAAAAACGGAACTCCTGCCAGAACATCCTCCTTGGTGATGAAGAAAGGTCAGTGAGACCATCAGGAAAGCCATGGAAGACAGAGCCTTAGCAGCACAGACACGCACTGCCGATGCCGTGGCAGTGTCTCATCCTTCCCCTACGCATTTAGAGGCCTGGGAAATTTCCACTTTCCTGTTGAAATGTGACAATGTCATTTGTCTTTCCTGGGTCTACATATGCTTCTCCTTTACTTTCCATCGCTTTTATTGAACTTCAGACATTATTGTGGCAAAACATATACAAAATTTATCGTTGTAATCATTCCGTGCCCACTTCAGAAGACACGAGCAGAACCGCAGGAGCAGAGAAGAGAAAACCTCACTGTTTGAGGAGCACACACTCTTCTCCCCTGACCCTGGATTAGAACCCACGCAGGCCCCTGGGTAAGCGTGGGAACTCAGAGACTACAGAAAAAGAGCAGAAAGCCTTGCCACACTTGTGCTAGATTTCAGAACAGGAATGCAGGCATTGGAACATCACTGGGGCCCAAGATGGGCTGCCCAGGACTGAGCTCTGAGATGAGAAGGAATGAGGAGGACACAAGTCCCTGCCCTCCCGTGACCTGCCATGGCCAGGATTCCTCCACCTATGAGTAGGAGACAACAGACTTTTGCACTGATGATTGAAAGGCTGTCTCAGAGATACAGAGAAATTCACGTCTTATAGGTCACACATGAAAGGTGCAAGGACCACCTAACGCCAGGGCAGCCCCTCTCCCTTTCTTGGGCTCAGCCTGCCTCAGAGCAGGGTCTCCTCACCTCCTCTGACACCAGCACTGGGGCAGCTGCTCAGCCTGGGAGCTGAGGCTTCCCTCCAGTAAAACGGAACTCTGGGCCAGGCCACTGTTGGCCAATAATAGCTACACAAGGATCAGCTGTCCAGAGACTCCCAGAAGCTGTTCTTTGTCCCAGCCACAGGGAGATCAAGCATGGAAACTACTCCGTGTCTGGACTGACCCTCAATCCGTCCCTGCTGATCATGTTCTCTCTGGGCTAAGCTGAATATTTCAGGAACTCACTCCTGTTCTCTGTCTCTCACTAATCTCTGGTGGTGCCATTGCCATCAACACACAGGAAGATGGAGAAGACCAGAAACAAGGAAGGAGCTCCTATGACCAGGCTCTTAGGAAGACGGCCAATGTTCAGGCCAGCCATGAAGTTGGAGCTCAACGCCTCCTTCAGACGAGGCGTGAACATTCCGCCCACGCCCAGGTGATGATGTGGAACTGACTCTCCTGATGTTGCACCTCGGCGTCCCCCATGGCTTTGCTGCCCTCATGCCTGCCTTCTGCTCCTCCAAATCATGTTCCTCTGCAGGCCCAGGCCAAGGCTGTAGCCTGCTCTCTCCCTCATAGAGCCCAGTGGGCAGCTGCCTGTGAATTCCTAGGGCCTCAATGTTGGTAACACGGATTTCTACCTTTAATCACTCAGCAGGAAGCCCCCGAGTACCACACAGAAACTGTATTCTAGAGATTAAACATGACTAGGAGAATTCGGTTATGAAGAGATAAGTTTCTGAGGTTAGCAAGGGACATTTTAAAATCACACCAGCCTGATTGTTTTAAAATGTGGGGTAAGTATTGACACCTACACAGCAATTAAATTCAATATATACACATAAGTTTCCACCAAATGCATACTCCCAAGAAAAAACGCAGGCTGTACTTGGTTCAGGTTCTATTCCTATTGACCGAAATCAAATGCATTCACTTGTTTTGCAAAAGCCTTCAGAAACAGGCAGCCAACCAACCTTTGTCCACGGTGGGTTCAATGGGGACGTCCTGGAGCCTCTGCTGTCCCACAGCCACATTTGTCTCTCCCCACCTCGTAATACATGAGTCACCCTCCATCCTCCTAGAAAGGCAAGAGCTCGTCCTGCCACTCACACCCTAGGGCAAGCCCTTTGGTTACCTTTTCATGATGCTGTGTTTCCTGAGCACAGAACACGGAAACCAGACTAGGCTGAGGGATAGAGGCTGGGCCTCTACGTGACCTTGACATTATGTATTTTGGACACTCACCACGTGAATTCAAAAAGACACGCAGCAAATCAATGCGCACAAGCTCACCCCATGCTCAGAGAATGCAGTTGCTCCCAGGGACTGCAGAATGTGACCATCATGCTCTATCTGCAACAACCATCCCTCCCTCCCATCACAGCCTAGGTCCTCATCCATGAGAGGAAGCTCCACTCAGGCTGCCTGTCCACAGGAAGGCCAGCGAGACCGTGGCACATTCCTCGTCATCTGGGTGACTCATCAGGATGGGAGGGCTTCTGCAATACGTACCCTTTTCTGTAACTCCTGAGGATCTCTGTAAAGACAGAAAATAAATTGCTATGAGCATCAGACCCTGCTGTGTCCTGTGTGCACAGGACTTTTCTTCACTTAGTGACATTAGAAAACAAGATGGAAACCAGTGTTCAAAGGAACCCAAAAGAACAGAGCAAATCGAATCACAGTAAAGACACATTTTTCTCAGAGGACGTTTCCTCTCAAGTCCATGTTGGTTGGCCAGTAAGTGATTTTGTTCGAAAGAGAACAAAGTTGGTAAAGGCACAAGCTCACTGCCCCACAATGTGTGGTGGATGCTGTCACTTTCTCCCTCTGTATTAAGTCAACCCTCAGTGGGGAACAGACTCTCACTTAAAGCTCATCCCAAGGACATTGGGTAACTAATCTAAGATATATGTTGTCACATTCTCGTATCTTAATTTCATCCAAATAAAATAAAGCTAAGAAAGCAGCAGTTTTTCTCAGACAAATCCAGGCGGCCTGACCTCCACATCCTCTGGGTCCTCCTCGTCTTCGCTGTCACTGGACCACGCCTGCAGATGTCCCGGCGGAACTAGGAGGACACAGAGTGACCGTCAGCACCTTGGTGGTGTTGCTCACGAACAATTCAGTAACATTGCTTGAGGTGGGTGGGGGAGGAGGACAGCAGAACAGGATAGAGGCAGGGAAGAGAGGGAATCAGGGCCTTTGGCTTTCTAGCTCCAGGCCACCTCGTAAACGTGAAATAGCCAATCTCAAACAGCGCACACCACATAGTGCAGGCTGTGTGTCCCTGGCAGCCTCTTAGGGCTCCTCCTTCCTAATCTGACCTGAGCTCAAGTGCCCTCTTATTGATCCCTGCCAAAGTCATTTCCTCCTCAGAACGCACATGTGCTGCTGCTCTGTATATCACCACTTCCAGGTTTTGTACTGAATAAGAAGCAACCTTTCTTGAAAAAGATTTAAATCTAGCCAAAAGATTTCATTAACTAACTGTTTGTGATGAGGCAATTAAACCAAGATTTGAAAATACCCAATTATCCTACCATTTAAAGATGACCCCTACCTAGCCTGTGAGATTTGTCCTTCCACTCTTCCTTTTTAACGCAAAGTGTGTGCCCCGTGGGGTTCACTGCTGCTCATGCTCACACTGACTCCAGCACCGGGACAGCCTGTCATGGGAGCAGCGAGGGGGACGGGGGCGAGGCACTGACCCTCTCCAGCCCAGCTATGCAGGAGATTCCAGCAGGGAAAATGGGTGCCAGGCTAACACCCAGGTTGATCCTTGAGATTTTATGGGATGCCGTGTCTTGGGATTGGGTTCTACTGAATTTCTAAGATGTGCAGTGATAATTTCATTAAATACAATAGAATATGCCACTCATCACTGTCTGCTTTCCAACAGGAGCTGAGGAACGACCTCACCGCTGTAGACCAAAAGCCTGTGGACTCTGTTTTATGTTAATGATCATACTGAAGCCCACTGTACAATGTACCTGCTCAAACCAACCCTGGGTGAGCTGACCACTGACACCACCCAGTCATGACAGTGTTTGGGATCCAAATAGGTGTTCATTCTCCCACACGCACACAGAAGTGCTGGAACAACCTGGCCCAGCAAGAAATTATACCAGGGCTTTGTGACAAATTCCGGGTAGTAGCCCATGGCATTAACCTTCCACTCATTCCCAAGGTCACATGTGCCTCTTCCATTTAAAAGAACAAGAGCTTGGGAAATTCGTCTCTGCACCATGCCCATCTGAGGACGGGGGATGGTAAATTTATCTTCAGGGACAGCTGTGGTGGAGGATGAATGGGTTGATTTATGTAAACTGTGCAGTGGTGATGGAATTTTCCTTGAACACTGATGCTTGTGTTGTGCTGTGAACATGGGAGTATGTTTTCTGGGGAAATGCACACACGCTACCACACATCCACAATCATTCCATATAGACTCGCTCCTCTGTCCCTGCAAACCCTGATGTAGCGCCGCACCTTATATGACACTGGTGCTTCCTGGGATGACAGTACCATGGTTAGAGTCGTTTACTGGACTCTTAGTTTTTTGTTTTTGTGTTTTTTGACACAGAGTTTCACTCTTGTTGCCAGGATGGATTTCAATGTCACAATCTTGGCTCATTGCAACCTCCACCTCTTGGGCTCCATTGATTCTCCTGCCTCAGACTCCTGAGTAGCTGGGATTAGGGGCATGCACCACCACGCCCGGCTAATTTTAAATTTTTAGCAGAGACAGGGTTTCTCAATGTTAGTGAGGCTGGTCTCAAACTCCCGACATCAGATGATTCACCCGTCTCGGCCTCTCAAAGTGCTGGGACTACACGCATAAGCCATTGCGCCCAGCCTGACTCTTCGTATTTTTTAAACCGAACTTCCCAAATCTCATTTCTACAGGAAGCTCAAACAAGAGAGGCCCTTGAGCAAATGCAGGTGAAACAGAACCACCTTCGCAACACTGAGGTTTCAAACCTCAACAAAGAGACGACCCCCGAATACGTACTCTTCGCCAGTGTGGCTGGGTCCACTCGCATCTAGAGAAAAAGAAAACACTGTGAGGTCAGACCAGGCTGTCTCCTGGGTGCACAGGTCTTCACTTGCTGACATTAAAAAGACACATAGTAAACAGTGGTTGGGAAAATGTCCCCGATATCTAGAAGACATTCGTGGAAAGGCACAAGATTTTTCTACAAGATTTTCCAATGTTTTTGTTTGACAATTCCAAATACTTCTCAAGAAGAAGGCATTTCTCTTGAGGAAAATGCCTGCTGACACACAGTGTGTAAATGCGGATGCCATCTGAAACCACGTTTTAGTTGATAATGAACTCTGACATTTGCCCACCAAGAAATTCTGTAAGTCACCTATAATGTACATGGTAAGATGTATACATCTTAGTTCCATTGAAACAAGAGAGAAATCGAGAGAAATAAAATTTCCATTTCAGAGGATAAAAGAAGACTTTACCATGTGAACCCCTGAGGCTTCCTCCGAGGATGTCTGCTCTGGCACATCCTCCTCCAGATCTTCCAGGTTACCTGGGAAACAGAGTCACTATAAGCACATGAGCTCCACTGACTGAATCCCTCAGGTGGTCTTGGAGTTGTGGACCCGGGGCTGGCGTGTGTGGAAAGGTGTGTTCACAGCACAGGCTCAGCCTCTGCCGGTCCATCCTCCATGGTGGTGAGGGAAGGCAAGTGGTGAAGGAAGGCATCAGGAAGGCCACAGAAGACAGGGCCTTGGTCCTCTAGCTAAGGCAACCTCTTGCACATGAACTAACCCATCTCAAACAGGGCCCACCACACAGTGTTTCCCTGCAGCATCCAGGGCTCCTCCTTCCTAATCTGACCTGAGCTAACTTGTCCTGCCTTCTCGATCCCCTCGAGGTCATTTCCTCCCCAGGATCCACATGTCCTGCAGTGTGTGTTTTGTCCCTCCTAGAACCTTTTCCTTTTTTTCAGATGGAGTTTTACTCTTATTGCGCAGGCTGAAGTATAATGGCACGATCTCAACTCACCACAACCTCAGCCTCCCAGGTTCAAGCGATTCTCCAGCCTCAGCCTTCTGAGTCGCTGGGATTACAGACATGCATCACCACGCCAGGCCAATTTTGTATTTTTAGTAGAGACGGGTTTTCTCCATGTTGGTCACTCTGGTTTCGAACTCCCGACCTCAGGTGACCCACCCGTCTCGGCCTCCCACCATGCTGGGACTACAGGTGTCAAACACCGTGGCCGGACAGAACATTTTGTACTAGATAAAAAGCAACCTTTCTTCAAAGAGAAGACTCAATTCTAGCTAAAATATTCTCTATATTCACTAACCTTTTGTTTTAAAGAAGACCAAACCGAGATTTGAAAATACTCAATTATCCTACCATTTACAGACGACTCCTACTTGGCATGTGATGTTTATCCTTCGGCCTTTCCTTTTAACACAGTGTGTGTGTGCCGTGGGGCCTGCTGCTGCTCATGCTCACACTGGCTCCAGCCCTAGGACAGCCCACCCTGGGGGGCAGCAGGTGGGGGCGCTGACCCTCTCTAACCCAGCTCTGTAGAAGATTCCAGCGAGAAGATGAGTACCAGGGTAACACTCAAGTTGTTCCTTCCGTTCTTATTTGGTGCGGTGTCTTGGGTGTGCGTGCTGAACTGCAGCACATGTAAGGATTGTGGTGATTATCTCATTAAATACAATATAATATGTCTGATCATTTTCTGCTTTTCACCAGGAGATGAGAAAATTAACACAGCACTGCAGCCAAAAGCCTGACCTCTCAATGTCTGTTTCCCATTTGTGACCACACCAAAGTCCACTGTAAAATGTACTTATCCCTACACTGAGTTATGTGACCATTGAGACAATCCTATGTGAGAGACAGTATTTGGGATTTCTGAAGGCTATCCAGATTTCATCTGCACACCTAGGTGCTCAAGCTCTCTGCCATAATGACAAATTATACCAGAACCACGTGATTACTGCCGAGTAGTAGCCCATGGCATCACCTTCCACCGACTCCTGAGTGCACCTCTGCCTCCTCCACTGAGGAGACAAAGAGCTTGGCAAATTCATCTCTGCACTATCTCCACCTGAGTACTGGGGATCTCCAACTGCCCTTCAGCTACAGCCGTGGTGGAGGACCAATGGGCTGATTTACGCACGGTGCGCAGTGGTAATGGGATTTTTACTTACCACACTCATTTTTGTGTAGAGTTCTGCACATGGAAACATGCTTTCTGGAGAAATGTACACATCCTCCCAAAGACACTCATAATCATTCTACACAGACTCCTTACACCTCCCACCCTGATGCACCTCATTCGATGTCATAAAAACGACACTGCAGCTAACAGGCACCACGTAGGATGATCACCCCTCTTCAGTACACTCAGTAATTTCTGCCCTAACCTCATTTCCAGTACAAAGCTCCAACGAGAATGGTTCTCCCGAAAAACCAGGCAAGAATGTGTCACCTTTCTTAACATTAAGATTTTTCCTTACCAAATAGGTGATCCCAGAATACGTACCATTTGTCTCTGTGAATGCCTCCGCCTGAGTTTAGAGAAAGGAAAACACTGTGAGGGTAAGATCGTGCTGTCCTTGTACACAGGTCTTTTCTTAACGTAGTGCTATTAGAAAGCCAGATGGGAAATTCTGGTGGAGGCAACGGCCACAAAAATAAAGCCCAGAAAACACTTGTACAAAGTCACCAGGTTTTTGTGCAAGATTTTAAAGTTAATTTTGGTGGTAAATTCAGTATTTTCAAGAAGGTTTTCCTCCTGATGAAAATGCTTGCTGACATAGTTTGTAACTGAAGCTGTCATCCAAGAATGCCATCTTGAATTAGTTATTAGTTGGTAAAGAATTCTCATTTTACATTTTCCCACCAAGAAATTCTCTAAGGCATCTATAATGTACATGGTAGTAAAGTTTTCCTATCTTTATTCAAGTGAAATTGAAAGAAACCTAGGAAAATGAATTTCCCCTTTCAGATAAAGAAGAACTTACGCTGATAACAGAGAGGACCCTCTCAACGGGTGCCTCACGTGGATGTTCTGCTGCGAGGTCCTCTTGAGGATCTAGGAGACATAGGGTAAGTGTCACCACATGGATTCTGCTGAGAAAATTCCTCGGGTTGTATTGGGTGGTGTGGACATGAGGCTGGCATGTGTGAAGAAGGTGGGTTACCACAGACGGAGCTGTAGGCCCATCCTCCTTGGTGGTGAAGGCAGACAAATGAGACCATGAGGAAAGCCATGGGAAACAGAGCCTTGGTCCTCTAGCTAAGGCAAGTTCAGCAATGAGACACAGCTGATCTCAAAGAGGGCACAGGACACGGGGCAGGCGACCCTCCCTACAGCGTGTCAGGTTCCTCCTTCCTAATCTGACCTGAGCTAACTTGCCCTCCCTTCATCATCCCTTCTGAGGTCATTTCCCCCACAGCATCCACAGGTGCTGCTGATCATCATTCTCCAACCCGAAACATTTTGTGCTGCATAAAAAGCCACCTTTCTTCAAAAACAATTTAATTCTAGTCAAAAAAGTTATGACTTCTCTGAACCTTTGATTCAAAGAGAATTAAACCAGGATTTTAAAATATTCAACTATCCTATCATTGAAAGATGGCACGCACTTAGCATATTTGCCCTTCCGCTCTTCCTTTTCAACACAATGTATGTGTCTGTGAAATCAGTTGCTGCTCATGCTCACGTTGGCTCCAACACCAGGACAACCCATCATGGGGGGCAGGAGGTGGGGACGCTAACACTCTCCAAACTAGCTATGCAGGAAATTCCACCGGGGGAGATGGACGTCAGAATAACACCCTAGTTCTTCCTTGAGTGCCTATTCTGCACTGAGTCTTGGTTGTGTGGGCTGAATTAGGGCATATGTGACACTTGTGGCAATCGTGTTATTAAATAGAATAGACTGTGTCCCGGAATGTCCTCCGTTTTTTCTTCTTGAGACAAAATTTCACTCTGTTGCCCAGGCTAGAGTGCAGTGGCATGATCTAGGCTCACCGCAACCCCCATCTCCCAGGTACAAGTGATTCTCCTGCCTCAGCCTCCTGGGTAGCTGGGATTACTGGCAACTGCCACCACACTCAGTTAATTTTTGTGTTTTTAGTAGAGACAGTGTTAGCCAGGCTGGTCTCAAACCCCTGACCTCAAGTGATTCACCCGCCTTGGCCTCCCAAAGTGCTGGGATTACAGGCGTGAGCCACCACACCCAGCCTGTTCTCTGCTTTTAAATAGGATCTGAGGAATAACACAACCACCAAACGAAAAGCCTGTGACCTCGCCGTGTGTGTTTCACATTTCTGACCACACCAAAGTCCACTGTAAAACATCCCAACTCTAATCCCGGGTTATGCAACCACTGAGACCATCCTGTGAGGACAGACAGTGCTTAGAATTCTATACGCCATCAAACGTCCACATGCACACCCAGGTGCTCAAAGTCTGCCAGACTGATGAGTTATACCAGGGCTGTGAGATCCACACTGGACAGCAGCCCATAGAATCAACCTTCCACCCGCTCCTGATTTCCCATTTCCCTCCTCTACTGAGAAAGCCAGACGTTGAGAAATTCATCCCTGCCCAACCAGTATCTGATGACTGGGGATATTAAACTTAACTTCAGACAACTGTGGCGGAGAATGAATGGGCTGATTTATGTAAAGTGTGCAGGGTGATGGAATAGTTTTTTAAAAAAAAAATTTTTTTTAATTAATCCTTGTGTTGTGCTTTGATCATGCACAAAAAATCCCAAAGACACAATCACTGCCCACAGACTCTCTCCTCCACACCTCCCAAACCTGATGCACACCACCCTCTTTCATGTACGGGACACCACTTCCTGCAGAGACTACAGAAAGATGGTCACAATTCTGTACCGAAGTCTTACTGTTTTTTATACCAAACTGCCTAAAACCTCATTTCTGTTAGGAAGCTCCAGAGAAATTCTCCACCCAATGCATGGTAAAAAGTGCCATTGTTCTGAAAAAATAAGGTATTTCCTTAGCAAAAAAGCAATTCCTGGAGCGTGGGGGGCAAGGCGAGGGAGAGCATTAGTATAAATATGTAATGCATGCTGAGCAGTAAACCTAGATGACGTGTTGATAGGTGCAGCAAACCACCACAACACATTTATACCTATGTAACAAACGTGCCATTCTACACACGCATCCCAGACTTTCAAGTAAAATAAAAACCGTTTTTTAAAAAGCTATCCCAGATTACATACCTTCTGTCTCTACGTCAAAGCTCTTCTGCAATTAGAGAAAAGAAAAACATTACAAGAGTCAGACCACACCGTGTCCTGTGTGCACAGGTCTCTACTGCACTTGTTGACATTAGAAAATCCAATGGAAATAGTGAAAACAGTCAACACAAGGGCTCCAAATAGCGCCTAGAGGACACGTGCAAAGACACAAGATTTTTGTGCCCGATTTATGTTCACCATTTTTTTCAAGAAGAACGAACTTCCATGGAAAATGCTTACTGCCATAGAGTTTTTAGGTGAACCTGTCACCTACAAATGTCATCTTGAATTCATTCTTCTGGGTAATACAGTCTCATCTTCAGCTGCCCATAAAGAAATTCTGTAAGTCATCCATACTGTACGTGGAAAGATTATCATATCTTACTTCAATTTATATGGAAACCAAGAGAAACAAAATTCCCACCTCAGATAAACAAAACAGACTTTACCTCAAAAGAGCCTCGTAACATCTCAGATAGTATCTTGAGCGGATGCTCACACAACAAGTCTTCGTCGCGCTCTAGGAAACACGGAGTCATTGTCAGCACGTTGGGTGCACTGAAGGAACCCGTCAGGGAGACTCGGGTGCTAAAAACACGGGGCTGGCACATGTAGACAAGGGGGGTTAACTGCAAAAACGGAACTCCTGCCAGAACATCCTCCTTGGTGATGAAGAAAGGTCAGTGAGACCATCAGGAAAGCCATGGAAGACAGAGCCTTAGCAGCACAGACACGCACTGCCGATGCCGTGGCAGTGTCTCATCCTTCCCCTACGCATTTAGAGGCCTGGAAAATTTCCACTTTCCTGTTGAAATGTGACAATGTCATTTGTCTTTCCTGGGTCTACATATGCTTCTCCTTTACTTTCCATCGCTTTTATTGAACTTCAGACATTATTGTGGCAAAACATATACAAAATTTATCGTTGTAATCATTCCGTGCCCACTTCAGAAGACACGAGCAGAACCGCAGGAGCAGAGAAGAGAAAACCTCACTGTTTGAGGAGCACACACTCTTCTCCCCTGACCCTGGATTAGAACCCACGCAGGCCCCTGGGTAAGCGTGGGAACTCAGAGACTACAGAAAAAGAGCAGAAAGCCTTGCCACACTTGTGCTAGATTTCAGAACAGGAATGCAGGCATTGGAACATCACTGGGGCCCAAGATGGGCTGCCCAGGACTGAGCTCTGAGATGAGAAGGAATGAGGAGGACACAAGTCCCTGCCCTCCCGTGACCTGCCATGGCCAGGATTCCTCCACCTATGAGTAGGAGACAACAGACTTTTGCACTGATGATTGAAAGGCTGTCTCAGAGATACAGAGAAATTCACGTCTTATAGGTCACACATGAAAGGTGCAAGGACCACCTAACGCCAGGGCAGCCCCTCTCCCTTTCTTGGGCTCAGCCTGCCTCAGAGCAGGGTCTCCTCACCTCCTCTGACACCAGCACTGGGGCAGCTGCTCAGCCTGGGAGCTGAGGCTTCCCTCCAGTAAAACGGAACTCTGGGCCAGGCCACTGTTGGCCAATAATAGCTACACAAGGATCAGCTGTCCAGAGACTCCCAGAAGCTGTTCTTTGTCCCAGCCACAGGGAGATCAAGCATGGAAACTACTCCGTGTCTGGACTGACCCTCAATCCGTCCCTGCTGATCATGTTCTCTCTGGGCTAAGCTGAATATTTCAGGAACTCACTCCTGTTCTCTGTCTCTCACTAATCTCTGGTGGTGCCATTGCCATCAACACACAGGAAGATGGAGAAGACCAGAAACAAGGAAGGAGCTCCTATGACCAGGCTCTTAGGAAGACGGCCAATGTTCAGGCCAGCCATGAAGTTGGAGCTCAACGCCTCCTTCAGACGAGGCGTGAACATTCCGCCCACGCCCAGGTGATGATGTGGAACTGACTCTCCTGATGTTGCACCTCGGCGTCCCCCATGGCTTTGCTGCCCTCATGCCTGCCTTCTGCTCCTCCAAATCATGTTCCTCTGCAGGCCCAGGCCAAGGCTGTAGCCTGCTCTCTCCCTCATAGAGCCCAGTGGGCAGCTGCCTGTGAATTCCTAGGGCCTCAATGTTGGTAACACGGATTTCTACCTTTAATCACTCAGCAGGAAGCCCCCGAGTACCACACAGAAACTGTATTCTAGAGATTAAACATGACTAGGAGAATTCGGTTATGAAGAGATAAGTTTCTGAGGTTAGCAAGGGACATTTTAAAATCACACCAGCCTGATTGTTTTAAAATGTGGGGTAAGTATTGACACCTACACAGCAATTAAATTCAATATATACACATAAGTTTCCACCAAATGCATACTCCCAAGAAAAAACGCAGGCTGTACTTGGTTCAGGTTCTATTCCTATTGACCGAAACCAAATGCATTCACTTGTTTTGCAAAAGCCTTCAGAAACAGGCAGCCAACCAACCTTTTTCCACGGTGGGTTCAATGGGGACATCCTGGAGCCTCTGCTGTCCCACAGTCACATTTGTCTCTCCCCACCTCGTAATACATGAGTCACCCTCCATCCTCCTAGGAAGGCAAGTGCTCGTCCTGCCACTCACACCCTAGGGCAAACAGCGCCACCTTTGCAACACTAAGATTTCAAGCCTTAACAAAGAGATGACCCCAGAATACGTACCTTTTGCCAGTGTGGCTGGGTCCACCTGCATCTAGAGAAAAAGAAAACACTGTGAGGTCAGACCGTGCTGTCTCTTGCATGCATAGGTCTTTTCTTGACACTAAAAAAACCGATGGAAAATAGTGGTTGAGACAATGGCCCCAATATCTAGAAGACATTCATTGTAAGGCACAAGATTTTTCTACAAGATTTTCCAATGTTTTTGTTTGACAATTCCAAATACTTCTCAAGAAGAAGGCATTTCTCTTGAGGAAAATGCCTGCTGACATACAGTGTGTAAATGCGGATGCCATCTGAAACCATGTTTTAGTTGATAATGAACTCTTGACATTTGCCCACCAAGAAATTCTGTAAGTCACCTATAATGTACATGGTAAGATGTATACATCTTAATTCAATTGAAACAGAGAGAAATAAAATTTCCATTTCAGAGGAAAAAAGAAGACTTTACCATGTGAACCCCTGAGGCTTCCTCTGAGGATGTCTGTTCTGGCACATCCTCCTCCAGATCTTCTTCACCTGGGAAACAGAGTCACTATAAGCACATGAGCTCCACTGACTGAATCCCTCAGGTGGTCTTGGAGTTGTGGACCTGGGGCTGGCGTGTGTGGAAAGGTGTGTTCACAGCACAGGCTCAGCCTCTGCCGGTCCATCCTCCATGGTGGTGAGGGAAGGCAAATGGTGAAGGAAGGCATCAGGAAGGCCACAGAAGACAGGGCCTTGGTCCTCTAGCTAAGGCAACCTCTTGCACATGAACTAACCCATCTCAAACAGGGCCCACCACACAGTGTTTCCCTATAGGGCTCCTCCTTCCTAATCTGACCTGAGCTAATTTGCCCTCCCTTCTTGATCCCCTTGAGATCATTTTCTTCGCAGGATCCACATGTCCTGTTGCTGTGTTTTTCATCGCTTCTAGAAAAAAAAATTTTTTTTTTTTTGAGACGGACTTTTTCTCTTGTTGCCCAGGCTGGAGTGTAATGGTGTGATCTCGGCTCACTGCAACATCAGCCTCCCAGGTTCAAGCAATTCTCCTGCCTCAGCCTCCAGAGTAGCTGGGATTACAGGCATGTGCCACCATGTGCAGCTAGTTCTGTATTTTTAGTAGAGACTGGGTTTCTCCATGTTGGTCAGGCTGGTCTTGAACTGCTGACCTCAAGTGATTCGACTGCTTTGGCCACCCAAAATGCCCGGCCAGAACATTTTAAACAAGATAAAAAGGAACATTTCTTGAAAGAAGAGATTTAATTCTAGCCAAAATGTTCTATGCATTCAGTAACGTTTTGTTTTAAAGAAGACTAAATCAAGATGAAAACACTGAATTATCCTACCATTTAAACATGACCCCTCCTTGGCCTGTGATGTTTGTCCTTCTGCTCTTCCTGTCAATGTGTGTGTGTCATGGGGTCCGCTGCTGCTCATGCTCACACTGGCCCCAGGACTGGGACAGCACTTCCTGGGGGGCAGCAGGCGGGGGTGCTGACCCTTTCTAACCCAGTTGTGCAGAAGATTCCAGGAGCGGAGATGGGCACCGGAATAACAGCCAACAGGCTCCTTGAAATTTTGCTAGGTCCTGTGTCTTGGGTATGTGTGATACTGAATTGGAACATGTCTAATGTTTGTGGTGATGATCTCATTAAATACAATAGAATGTCCCTGAATGTTCCTTGCTTTTGACCAGGAGGTGAGGAATACCCCATCACTTAAGACCAAATGCCTGGCAACTCTCTCTGTATGTTTCATACTAACGACCGCACCAAAGTCCATTGTACAATGAACCTACTCAAACTCTGGGTCAGCTGACCATTGAGACCATTCTATTGTGGTACACAGTGCTTGAGATCTTTATAGGCCAACACACTTCCACATACACACACAGATGCTAAAGATTCTCTGACAGGGTGACAAGTTACACCAGGGCCACGTGATAACTTCAGACTAGTAGCCCACAGCATCAACCTTCCACCCATTCCTGAGTTCATCTATGCCATTTCCATTTAGGAGACCAAAAGCCTGAAAATTTATCTCTACATCATCTCCATGTGATGACTAGGGATATTAAACTTAACCTTCCACTACAGCTGTGGTGAGGAATGAATGGGTTGATTTTTGGAAAGTGCAGTGGTGATGAAATTTTGGTTTCAGAGTATCAATCTTTGTGTTGTGCTTTGCACATGGGAACATATTTTCTGGGGAAAAGCACACAAACTCGCAGAGATATTCACAATCACTCCACATTGACTCATTCCTCCATACTTCCCAACCCTGATGCCCAGCACACTCTTCTCTCCAAATGACACTGTGCCTTCCAGGCACTAGAGTCAATAGTCACATTTCTTGACCGGGTTCTTCACTTTTTAAGACAAAAGTGCTTGAATCACATTTCTGGCAGGAAGTTCAAACCAGAGTGGCTCTCCAGAAAAATGAGGCAAGAAAGTGTCACCTGTGTCAACACTAGAATTTTTCCTCGGCATAGGGGTGATCCCAGAATACGTACTGTTTGTCTGTGTGGCTTCGTTCACCTGCATTTAGAGAAAAATAAAACACTGTAAGGGTCAGACCGTGCCGTGTCCTGTGTGTACAGGTTTTTCTTTTCCTTTTTTTTTTTTTTTTTTTTTTTTTTGCTGGAATCTTACTGTCACCCAGGTTGGAGTGCAGTGTCATGATCTCGGCTTACTGCAACCTCCGTCTCCTGGGCTCAACTGTTCCTGCTCCCTCAGCCTCCCCAGTAGCTGAGATTACAGTTGCTGGTCACCATGCCTGGCTAATTTTTGTATTTTTAGTAGAGATGGGGTTTCACCATACAGGTCTTTTCTTTACTGGTGATATTAGAAAAGCAGATGGGAGACAGTGGTTGAGGCAATGGTCCCAAAATAAAGTCTAGAAGACACTTCTGGAAAGGCACAAGATTTTTATGCAAGACGTTTAAGACTGTTTTGGTTGTACAGTCACAATGTTATAAGAAGAAAGCTTTTTCCCTAAAAAAATTTATTTCTACCATATAGTTCGTAACTGAAGGTATCATCTAAGAGTGCTATCTGAGATCATTTTTCTTTCTTTTTTTTCTTTTTTTGAGACAGAGTCTCACTCTTGTCACCCATGTTGGAGTGCAGTGGCGCAATTCCCGCTCACTGCAAGCTCCACCTCCTGAGTTCACCCCATTCTCCTGCCTCAGCCTCCCGAGTAGCTGGGACTACAGGAGCCCGCCACCACGCCTGGCTAATTTTTTGTATTTTTAGTAGAGACGGGGTTTTACCATGTTAGCCAGGACGGTCTCGATCTCCTGACCTCGTGATCTGCCCGCCTCGGCTTCCCAAAGTGCTGGGATTACAGGCGTGAGCCACTGCACTCAACTGAGATCATTTCTTACCTGGTAATGAACGCTCACATTTTCCCACCAAAAAATTCCGTAAGTCATCTATGATGTACACAGCAAGATTTTCATATCTCATTTCAAATAAAATAAAAAGAACCAAGAGCAACAAAATTTCCATCTCAGAAACATAAAGAACTTACCACGCGAGCACCTGGGACATCCTCAGATGAAGGCTCCCGCGCCAGGTCCTCGTGATCTAGAAAACACAGAGTAGCTGTCAGCATGTTGGTTCCACAGAAGGAATCCCTTAGGCAGCGTTGGGTGCTGGGGACAGGGGGATGGCGTGTGTAAAGGAGGTGAGTTAAGGGGAGAAACTTGGCTGCCACTGGGATACCCTCCTTGGTGATGAGGGAAGGCAAATGAGACCATCAGGAAAGCCACAGAAGTCAGGGCCTGGTTCTCTGGCTCAGCCACCTCCCCACTGTGAAATAGGCAGTGTTCACACAGGGCGGCACACAGATGCACTGCTGATTCCATGACAGTGTCCCATCACACCTTGTGTGTTTTTGAGGCCTGGTAAATTTCCTTTTGTTGTTGAAATGTTATAATGTCATTTATCTTTCCTGGATATACACATGTTCCTCCTGCACTTATCATTCATTTTAGTGGCTTTAAAATCAATATGTGGCCAAAATACATCATATTTATTATTTTAATAATCAAGTGCACACTTCAGGGTCATCAGTGCCATTCACACTTCTGTGCAGTTAAGTTAAACATAATCCAAATCCAGATGTCTTACTTTCCACCTTAAGAAACTAGAGAAAAAAGTGTAGTGTAATGTAAACCAGACAACCCCCCTCCCCCAAAATATAATAATATTTGCAGAAATCAATGTGATAGAAATAACAAAATAAACAAAGAAACTCAACAAAACCAAAAGCTGCTTCTTAGAAAAGATCAATAGAATTGGTAAACCTCCAACCAGGCTAAACACAAAGAAAATATATATTAACACTGTTCGATGAAACCAATGGGCTATTGTTCACTGATAAGAATTATTAAGCTGTTAAGCTTCAAAAAGATACAAAAGATCTTACATGTATATTGCTAAGTAAAATAAGTTAGTCATAAGCAGCTACATACTACATGATTCCAACTCTATGAAATTCTGGAAAAGGAAACCTATAGAGGCAGTAAAATCATCCATGGTTGGCAGGAATCCTCAGAAAAGGAGAGAGGAATCAGTAGGTGCAGCTCAGGTCATGTTTAGGATGTGAAATTATTCTGTCAGGGTGACAAAGGACATTGTGAGTTTGTCAGAACCCATAGACTGGACGACACGGAGTGAACCTTGATGCTCACCCCAGACTTCTGTTCATAAGAATGTGTCACTATTGGCTCAGCCATTGTTATCACACTCACGTAAGATGGGATCACAAAACTGAGGAAGGTGGGTATATGGAAATTTTCGGTACCACTTCCTCCACTTTTAGGTTACTTCCAAACAGTATGAAGTGATGTCCATCACTTTACAAACCTGGCAACACTGTCTCAGAAAAAGATCCTTGTTAGTTAATGTTTAACAATCAGCAAAATGTCTACAATTTGCACTGAGATGTTCTTTACTATTAAAAGGAAACCCAAACCAGGAATGGAAATACACCTTTACTGCTATAGTTGCAGCACTAGTGACTAACTTATACATTTAAACATGTACACGTGAAACAAAGAATATAGTGTAGCAATTTTACAATTGTCTGAAATATGACACTGAAGAATCTAGAAATCCTATCGTGAATGAACTGAACGACTGAGTTTCCACGGTACCTTCCATTGGTTCAACTCTAGGGCGCACACAGCTGGGACACCAGCAACGGAGGCTTCGCTTCTTACGCCTGTGGCGGCGGACGGAGGACTCCCTGGGCACCCCAGGACCCGCTCTTGGATCTTTAACAGAACATGCTGGGAAGTGAATTAAAATAAAGACAGCTGTTGATATCTTGCTGCAGAAGATCAGAGAAATGAGTCATTATTTATTCACAGCTTAAATGTTTGATCCCATTGTTCGTCATCTGCAGAGCAAAGTCCCCTGAATCTGAGTTTGGCCTCAGAAAGGACTTGCACTGTGGGTTGCACTTACAACGGGGCAGGCAAATGCCTGTACTGAGATGAGACGTTACAGAAAGGCAGATTGGACTGACCGAGAGCGTAGGGTCTGGTGCAGAGAATCTGAGCTCCAGGACTTTTGAGAAGCTGCCAGAACCTGAGGAAGTTCTACAGACCCCTCTGTGCCTCCAATCCTTAGTCTGAATGTGGAAATGTTGATAATAGCCCATGTTATGTTAAAAGGGTAAAAACAGCTAAACGGACCAAAAGCCTTAAGACGGGTGCTTCCTAAGTGCCATAAAGTGTTGAATTCAATTATTTCATGTCTGCAAGAACAAGTCAGGCCCTTGGTAGTGGTTAACAGAGAAGGCACTTGGGGGACTCCAGGGCAGTGGAGGGTAAAATTCTCTTCATTCTTGACATGTGTCTCATGCTTTAGAACTCGTGAAAAGTTTCTGTTCGAATTTCCTGTGGGGCCCACATCAGCTCAGAGAGATGGGCATAGCAGGGGCTGCCACTCAGAGTTGACAGTTCAGAGAAGTGAAATGAAGAGATTTGAAGCGACCTGCCCAGAGTCCCAACACTGACCAATGATAGATCTGAGACAGGAATTTGGTTGATTTTCTGGGGATAGAGATCCCTGAACACCTGAGCCCTCTAAATCATGGCCCGGACCCTGGACCTGGAGCTCTTTCCACTCCCTTTCTCAATCCTCCTGCACCAACGGCTGTTCAGGAAGGTCGAGGTATTGGAAGAGGTGCTGAGTCCAGAAAAAGCTCAAATCATTAAACAAAACATAATTCCTGTCTCTATAGGTTTTAACACCTGGGCTAAAATATGGCACTTTCCTGCAAACGAAGCCTCTCTGAGGAACAAATGCAAACGTCTGGTCATCCTACCCAGCGCCCGTATTGTCAGCTGTCTGGCAGTGAGCACCCCTCCACGACCAACTGACCACACCAAGGGACCAAGTTCTGCTTGGCCCCCAAGCTGGTTCGGAACACAGGACATTCCAAACTAACTACCCTTGATAGCTGTGCCAAGAATGAACTTCCCTTCGACTGAATCACCCTCGACAAGCAGTTAGTGGGAATGAACTGAAAATGTGGCACCCCAGTTGAGTTTTCAGTGGTTTCTTCTGTATCTAGTCAATGGGAGAGTGTGTTAAAACAAAAAACAAAACAAAACACAAAGGCCGGGCGCGGTGGCTCACGCCTGCAATCCCAGCACTCTGTGAGGCCAAGGAGGGCAGATCACAAGGTCGGGAGTTCAAGACCAGCCTGGCCAATATTGTAAAACCCCGTACCTACTAAAAATACAAAAATTAGCTGGGCATGGTGGCAGGAACCCAAATCCCAGCTACTCAGGAGGCTGAGGCAGGAGAATTGCAAGAACCTGGGATGCGGAGGTTGCAGAGAGCGGAGATCATGCCACTGCAATCCAGTCTGGGTGACAGAACGAGACTCTCTCAAAATAAATAAATAAATAAATAAATAAATAAATAAATAAATAAAATAACATAAAAAGCCAGGTGCGGCAGCTCATGCCTGTAATCCCAGCACTTTGGGAGGCCACGGCAGGTAGATCAGGAGGTCAGGAGTTCAAGACCTGCCTCACCAACATGATGAAACCCTGTCTCTACAAAAAATACAAAAATTAGCCGGGTGTGGTGGTGGGCGCCTGTAGTCCCAGCTACTCAGGAGGCTGAGGCAGGAGAATCGCTTAAACCCAGGAGGGCGGAGGTTGCTGTGAGCCGCAATCATGCCACTGCACTCCAGCCTGGGCAACAAAGCAAGACTCTGTCAAAAAAAAAAAAAAAAAAACAATTGGCGTGGGAAACAGAAATTTTTCTAGAGAAAAATATTTGAGGCAAAAACCTTGATAGAAGAATAAAAAATATCAATTGAGTAATAAAACTCTAAAACATATTTATAAACATGTGGACAAATAGGAGCTGGGGAAATTTTTTAAAAAATCAGAATGACATTTAACATACAGGAAAACTGGCCCATCTGAAGAAACCGCAGTCAGAAGATAGAAATGAACATACATACCCCTGAGGCAGCCACTGGAACTATTACCCATCGTGAGGCCTGAGACAACTAAGCTGCTTTAACTGCCAACGTTCAGCTGCGAGAATGGCAGCGAAAATGAAGGCAAGACCTACATCATCAGGTCACCTCAGTGACAGGTCACAGTAGAATTTTTGCAAGCATACGTGTCACAATATGGGGCCCAACTGCTGTGACCTAGACCAGTCCATGGTCACTTTGACAAGGGGTCACTTAGACTCCATGTTTTGTTTCAAAACCTGAATCCCAGACATACCGTATTATTCTATGTGAATGAAACAAACATTAAAAGAGGAAAAAGATCTGCCTCTCCAATATATTTGATAGTGAAAATTTCAGGGTGAAGATAAGCTAATACATTGAGAATAAAGGCAGATTCCAGGATAGATGTGAAATGCCTTCCCCACCCATTTCTACTATTCCTGAGTCACTAGAGAGTACTAGCTTCAACAATTCTAAACTAGTTCCAAATTCAATTTAAAATGCATTCGTGTAAGTTCAATTTTAAAGCCAATCTCTAAGAATTCATAGTAATAAAAAAAGATATGAAATGATTCAGTACAAATTTCCATCACTGTTGATTTGTCACAAGTTTTAAGAACTATTAAATCAAATGGGTCATTGATGAGGAATAAAAACTGCATTAATATAGATGTTGCAATTTTTTCAGGGATTATCTAATTGACGGAGTGGTTAGCAGGATTTGGGAAAGAACACATATTACCTGTGTAAATGGAGAATTTTAATTCTCAACAACTGAAAATTGTGCAGGTGTGCACATATAAAGATACACATACATATCAGAGAGAGAGAGAAAACTTAGTTAAAAAACACTAGACCTCATTTGTCCATTTTGGCTTTTGCTAAAGCCAAAATGGACAAATGGGATCTAATTAAACTAAAAAGCTTCTGCACAGCAGAAGAAACTACCATCAGAGTGAACAGGCAACCTACAGAATGGGAGAAAATTTTTGCAATCTACTCATCTGACAAAGGGCTAATATCCAGAACCTACAAAGAACTCAAACAAATTTACAAGAAAAAAACACACAACCCCATCAAAAAGTGGGCAAAGGATATGAACAGACATTTCTCAAAAGAAGACATTCATACAGCCAACAGACACATGAAAAAATGCTCATCATCACTGGCCATCAGAGAAATGCAAATCAAAACCACAATGAGATACCATCTCACACCAGTTAGAATGGCGAACTAGTTCAACCATTATGGAAAACAGTATGGCGATTCCTCAAGGATCTAGAACTAGATGTACCATATGACCCAGCCATCCCATTACTGGGTATATACCCAAAGGATTATAAATCATGCTGCTATAAAGACACATGCACACATATGTTTATTGCGGCACTATTCACAATAGCAAAGACTTGGAATCAACCCAAATGTCCATCAGTGACAGACTGGATTAAGAAAATGTGGCACATATACACCATGGAATACTATGCAGCCATAAAAAAGGATGAGTTTGTGTCCTTTGTAGGGACATGGATGCAGCTGGAAACCATCATTCTGAGCAAACTATCACAAGAACAGAAAACCAAACACCGCATGTTCTCACTCATAGGTGGGAACTGAACAATGAGATCACTTGGACTCGGGAAGGGGAACATCACACACCGGGGCCTATCATGGGGAGGGGGGAGGGGGGAGGGATTGCATTGGGAGTTATACCTGATGTAAATGACGAGTTGATGGGTGCTGACGAGTTGATGGGTGCAGCACAGCAACATGGCACAAGTATACATATGTAACAAACCTGCACGTTATGCACATGTACCCTAGAACTTAAAGTATAATAAATAATAATAATAATAATAATAATAATAATAATAAAAACACTAGACCACAGATTTATATCTCTTAATGCTAAATTGGGACAGGCATTTTTAAAAACAGAATATATTAGGAACAATAAAAAGGAATGAGCCTAAGGCTTTCCTTCCTGGTGCCACCAAAGTGTTCACAGTAAAAGAAAATAAATGAGCCTTTTACCCTGGTAGCCAAAGCCCTTTTAAAAAGCTTTGTTGTGGTGTCACTGCTACATGATTGTTCAATTAATAAATCTGGTAAGATATGCAGAAACTTAACAGTTGTTACTTCCAGAGGCAGACGGTGGCAGGCCGCAGAAGAGGGAAAGACAAGTCCAGATGTCAGTGTGCAGTCTTCTGTGCCTTGTAAATGTTCTACTAGCATGTTATCCCCAAAAAATTAAACCCCCAAATGCTGGTAGAAAGCAAATATTTCAATTTGCTAATGCTTCACAGGGACAAGAATTCAGGCAGGACACAGAAAAGAGAACTTACTGGGGGTTGTTGATGTCTGGGGACTGCAGAGAAATCTTATGGAGTGGGATTAAATTCACAGCAGGAGGTTGGAATCTTCTGGATGTGCCGTCATGCACAGGTCTGCAGAGGTACTTGGGCTTGGCTGGAGAACACACAGGACTTCCCTGGGCTTCCAAGCAGCAGGCAGTCTCAGGACACTCAAGAGCTTTGAATTGGTGGCCAAGGGCTTCACTGGTGAGTGTCCCGAGTGAAGCAGGCAGACACTCATGGCGTTTCCAACATAACTTTGGAAGTTACACAACATCACTTCCACATCATCTGCCAGTGAAAAGCCAGCACTGGTGACAAGTCTGATTAACCAGTGAGGGTGGGCAGAGACGCCACCTCTTAAAAGGAGAATAGCAAAGAAACTGCAAACGTGTTAAAAGCCACGTGCATATTCCAGCTTAAACATTTCCAGTACAGAGATACCTCTCAGATATGTGAGACAGGGCCTGTCACTCTATGGCACCGACCAAGGGTAAGCTAAGTGTGGGTTTCACTTACGCATCAGCCACTGTGAATTGATTGACAAGTGAATACAAACATTCAGGGAAACTAACCAAAGCGCGTTACAGGGTAGCAGGTAACAAAAGGTAATGTAGACCTGATATGCTGCTCTACAAAGAAACCATTTCATCCACTCTGTTCACAAGATCTATGCATTTGGAAATGGAGAGGAGATTTTTTTCCTCCACTTTAGATTCAGGGGTACGTGTGCAGGCTTGTTACATGGGGAAACCGCGTGTTGCTGAGGCTTGGTATTGGACCTAAGAGCGTCTGCTCAGCAAAGAGACCTTATTTCTCATAAAAGGTTGCACACAGCCCACAAAGTGGCCATCCCGCAGGCTGGGAAGTGTGCCTCCCACCGAGGTAAGAGCCTGGCACGTGGAAGGAGGAAGAGTTGGGGCAGGAGCTTTACTCCGGACAAGCTAAACAAACTTTCAACAGGTTACAGGAGGAGCCATGGATATTCATGACGGTGGTCCTGATGCACGTGTACCGACCAAACACGCGTGTAACACACGACCCACGTTCACGACGGCGGTCCTGATGTATGTGTACCGACCAAACACGCGTGTAACACACGACCCATGTTCACGACGGCGGTCCTGATGCACGTGTACCGACCAAACACGCGTGTAACACACGACCCATGTTCACGACGGTGGTCCTGATGCACGTGTACCAACCAAACACGCGTGTAACACACGACCCATGTTCACGACGGCAGTCCTGATGCACGTGTACCGACCAAACGTGTAACACACGACCCATGTTCACTCTGGGGTGAAGACAATATGTAAATGTGTTACAATTAGGCTCTTTACCTCAAAAGGTCTTTTCAGGACACACAGGCACACAAGTGCACAGCCTCTGTAAACCGGCCACAATCAGTCCATGGTGGGTGGGCTCTTAATACAAGAAAGTTACTAAAAACAATCTCCTGTCCCATCAGAGCTGTAGTTACAGCTGCTAGAACAGGGGTTGGGGGCGAGTTAGTCCGTGCCTGGTGCTGAGCTACCATGGTTTTAACAGTGCTTATTTAGCTGCTAGAGAAAAAGAAAACCCTGTGGCAATCAGAACAGTTTATTCCTTAAGTCGAGGGGTGTGTGACTCCACCCTTGCCTGGCATGGCCTTAGTTGCTGTTTGTAATTTGGTACCTTGGTGTCACAAAGCTTCCGTTCTGTCAGTTGTACGATTTCTACTGCAGCAGGCAGGCTGGGCGGCTGCGTCTAAACATAAAAGGAAGGGGCATAACAAGGTATCAGATCGCCCAGCCCGTCATGGCCCAATGCCCGGCACTGAGCGGGTGAGGAGCAAAGGCCTGGAGCAGGCTGGACTGAGTGGTCCACAGGAGCCTCATTTGGGGAGCCAACTGCCTCAGTTCATGGCCCTACAGCCCAGGTGCACTCACTTACGAGTCAGTCCCTCCATCTGGAAACTCCGACAGCCTGTCCCGTTCCTAGTGCCCTCAGTTTAAGCATCTCTCTGTCAAGTCGTCAAGAAAACACTGGTCTCTGGAGATGCATGGACAGCCTAGTGCATACACTGGGCACTCAATAATGCCAAGGGCAGCTACCTCCCTGGTGTCCAATGAGGACGACTGTCATGATCATGGCAGTGCAGCCTGAGTCCCAGACTTCAATTCCTTCTTCCCAAAATGTAGAGCAGGGGACCCAGGGTGGGGTGCAGTGTCTCTTCAGACACCTCTCCTCCTGGGCCCCCAGCCGGGAGAGGGGTGGCCTGGAGGAGCAGCGGGAGGAGGAGCAGAGATGGGAGCTGGCCCTGGCCTTGAAGGTGCCACCATCTCTGCATCATCCTATCCTCCTGGAGGCTTCTTCCTCCAGGATTTCGCCTGAGCCACCCACTGGAGAACACAGACATCTCTCCCCGCATTCTGTGCCGAGAAACTGAGGCCCCGAATTTGCCTCTCACACTCATGTTGGAACTGTGACCAGGACCTGAGCCTCCTGACACCCTCAGAAGACACACAGCCCTCTGCCGCGGGTGGGAAGGGGTTAGGGCATGGCTGAGGTTTCATCAGCAACTGGGCACTGGGGGAGCCAGCACCCCAAGACTGCACACCGGCCCGGTCTTCTGCTCTGAGGGGCCTGGGCCCCGAGCAGTGCCACGGCACCACCCACACTTCCACACCCGCCAGCCCAGCTGCAGCAGCTTGGCCAAGATAACGGGCGCTCCTGCTCAAACCGCATTTCCCAGCTTTTGCGGAGTTCATCACCAGCCTCGCTAGCAGTGACTTCCCACTTCCACGCAAAGGAAACTGCCAACGAGGTAACCATCCATTTTTTTTTCCTAGAGTGAGGCCTGGCTGGAAAAGGACAGGCCACCCCAGTGGCCTGTGAACGACCTTGTGAGGGTCACCAGGCCCCCTCGGCTGCAAGGCTCGAGCCCACCCCTGGCCGACTACATCATGCACTGGCCCTTGCCAGGGTGATAAGGCCAAGGCATCACCAGCTTTGACCTGGTGCCTCTGGTCTGGGCAACTGTCCCCTGTGCTCTCAGCAAGGCACATGCTAATTTAACCCAATCTGTCAGCCCAGGTGCCTGGAGCTGAAATGGCCTGCCCACTTTTGCCCCACCCCAGCCCCTTCTCAACATGAACCTTGAGAGTCCGTGGTGCGTTCTTCAAGAGTGGGCGCGCTCCGGGTGCTTCACCCACATCATGCACTTCATCAAAACCACTGTCAGAGGGGGGACCTGTTAGGATCCCCGTCTCCCAGAGGAGGAAACTGAGGCAGAGACAGGGTGGGTACCCCACCTGAGGACACACAGAGAATAAGCTAGGACAGAGCCTAGTGGCAGGTCCAGGCTCCTCCACTCAGTGACAGGCATGCAGAGAAGCCGGGGCACCTTGAGCTGCCATCCCTGGGCCACTTACCCACCGGCTTGCAGCCCAGGCCAAAAACATCACCATAAATAACCATCCACAGCTGCCCTCAGCCTCCTCTAGAAGGCAGGTGCCCCAGAAGCTTCCTCACAAGCTCTTTGACATTTCAGTGACATGCGGGTGGCTGAGGAGCCCTGAAGCCAGGTGAAGGTCCGGGAAGGTGAGACGGGGATTTAGCTCAGGCAGTGCCCACCAGCAGGGACAGCACCGCCATGGGCGCCTGTTTGGGAGGAACACCTCAGGTGGCTTCCCCGACGCTCAGTGCTCAAGGCCTCACACCCATCCTTGCTGGACATAGAGAATTAACTGAGCTTCCAGGGGTCCCTCCGTCAGCCCTGCCGGGTCCTGGTGCCACCAAACACTTAAGGATGTGGAGGTGACAAAGTCAATTACAGAGCTGAGTGCCTGCGCACACCAGTGACGTGACGCGGGACTCACAGCTGACAGAGCTTAG
This sequence comes from Chlorocebus sabaeus, assembly GCF_047675955.1. NCBI lineage: Eukaryota > Metazoa > Chordata > Mammalia > Primates > Cercopithecidae > Chlorocebus > Chlorocebus sabaeus. The sequence continues at coordinate 148,978,480 of NC_132911.1, read as the reverse complement.
TGCCTGTGCACAGCAGTGACGTGATGTGGGACTCACAGCTGACAGAGCTGAATGCCTGTGCACACCAGTGACGTGACACGGGACTTACAGCTGGGGATGGGTCAGGGCAGCCCTGGCCGAGCAGCTGCCACATGGGGCAACCCCTGCAGTGACAGTATCAGATGGGTCTCCACCTCCCCAGGGTAGCCCATGGGGCAGAGCTGGGCTCCTCTAAGACCCACTGCAGCTCTCAGGAAGGGAGGGGTCTGGACATATCCTCATCACAGACTAAGAGGAGCAATGGGGGTGAAGTGGCAGCCCAGGTCCCAGGTGGAGCTGCCTTGGACTCCAGAGCAGAATCCAAGGGGAGCTTGGGGGGTGAGCACAAAAAAGGCCTGAGGGTCTGCTAGGGTGGAGGGTGAAGGGAACAGAGCTGGGAACCTCTAGAGCAGGTTCCAGCCCAGCACAGACTGGGGTTCAGACAAGCCCAGGACACAGCCAGGCAGCCCAGCGCTGGGGCACAAGTCACCTGCATCTGGACACTGCTATCCAACCTCAGAACCTCAACTTCAAGAGCAAAAAGGAATCCAAGCCCAAGGTGGGGTGGCTGTGCCAGGAAGGGTGGTAGTACCAAGTTTCCAATGATGCTGCCCCCATGTGTGACAACTCATGCCTCCCTCTGGGCCGCAGTTTCCCCATGTGTAAAATGAGAGGTTTGTACCTGATACTGAGGCTCCTCTCAGCTGGGGTTCTGATGCCCTTTGAGCCCGTGTGATGTCTGCAGGATCATTCACCAAAGGAACTTCTGACCAGGGTCCAAGGAGCCTGTGGGCATGATGGCAATCAGAATGGATACTGGCCTAGGTGGCCCCCTGGGGGTGAGGGACAAGGGGCGAAAATAGGGCCAGAACCACAAGTGTCCTCCTAGGCCACTGACCACGAGGCAAGATGTGAGCCCAGTCCAAAGGAGCGATTTCAGTGACAGGAAGGAGCAGACAAGCAAGGCAGAGCAGCCCATCCCGTGCCTCTGCACCCCTTTGTTGTATGCCACGGCTGGACACAAGGCCTGCCTCTGTTCCCAGCTGTGAATGGGGACAGGAACTCCTCCCCGGGAGCACAGAGTGTCTGCCTATGGATGCCAGTTCTCCCACCCCAGCCATCAGATTTGTGGGAACCCACCCCTGTGCTGGCCTCCAGAGCTGTCTGGGTGCAAGCACCACTCCCCCAGGAAAGTGGCTCAGGGCTGGCGGCATGTCATCTCACCACAGCAGTTACAGTAACCAACTCACACCGGATCTGCCCGGTTATTGTCAGAGTCTGGATGGAGGGGGAGCAAGAGAAGGCAGCTCTGCTTTCCCACGCAGCTGAGCCCTGCCTCATCATGGAGTTGGTCCCTGGCACCTTCCCCAACCCCCATCCTTTCCAAGGTGGTTCCTGAGCAGCCCCTTCTCACACGAGTGGTAACATCACTGCTTCCAGGATGTTTGCACTCAATGTGTCCTCGGGGTCAGGTCTTCTGACAATGTCCTCAGGGTACCTGAGGGTGTGGTGACTCAATGCCCACATTAGGACACAGATATACCCACGTCCTTCCCACCAGGGACCTGGGGCTCAGGCACTGACAGGGATGCCCCTGGATGAAGCTGCTTCTGAGAAACCCGGGTGCCGCTGTGACAGCGAAGTCAGCTCCACTGCAGGACGGCCACCTGAGATGAAACCACTGCTCAGCAGCCCTGGGCGCAGATGTGATGTAAAGTCAGCCACACAACAGGAGACCCCTGAGACAGCCGGATCGAGGGCTCAGAAGGAAGCTTCTCCAAAGAGAGAGGCCACTGGCCAGCAAGCACAGGAGAAGATGCCCAGCCACACTGTCACCAGGGAAAGGCAAATTAAAGCCACAAAGAGATAGCACCGCGCACCCACTGGATGGCCAGGTGAGGCACACCAGAGAATAACACATGGTGCTGAGGACCCGATAAAGGAAGACCCTCTGTACCTCTGCTGGAAATGGAACATCATTCAACCACCGTGGAAAACAGTTTGGCAGCCAATTTCATACCTGTGACCCCAAAGTACTGAAAGCAGGGACCTGGATATTTCTAACAAGAGTGTGCCCAGCAGCATTTTTCATGACCATCAAAGGCTGGGAAGCACCCACGTGTCCACCCCGTGATGGACAATTCACCCCAACAGAAAGGGGGCCTGACACAGGCCACAGCAGGGAGGAACCCTAAAGATCTTATGCTGAGTGACAGAAGCCAGATAAAAGCCCATGCAGATGAAATGTCAAGAGGCCAAGCCACAGAGACGGAACTGCAGACTGGGGGTTATCAGGGTCCGGGGGAGGGGAGTGGCCAGCCACTGTTTAATGGGCATGGGCTTTCCTCTTGGGGTTATGGAAATGTCTTGGAACTATGTAGAGGTGATGGCTGTGCAAGGCTGAGAAGGGGCTAAATGCCACCAAATTTTTTAAAAAATTAGTTTTACATTATGTGAATTTCATCTAAATAAAAAAAGAACCCATAATTATTTGACACACTTTTTCTCCCTCTCTGCACCCCAGCTGCTGGGCCCATCGCCAGCTCCTGCTGTTCACATGCGGACAAGGACAGAAGAGCGCACGGGCAGAAGCGTGTGCAGGAGAACCCCTCCCCGAAGGCCCACCCCTGTGTCCTTTGTACTCCAAGCCTCCTTGGCAGTGAGAAGGGCCATGTGACAGGACCCCCTGAAACACAAAGTGATGGTGGCCCCCCTTCCAGGCCTCAAAGCTCCTCAAGCCTCAGCCTCCTCAAATTCTGTGCCCTTCTGCGCAAATGGCTGGTCACACGAGCTGGAAGGTGTGGCCACCAACCCCAGGGCCTGGAAGACATGCCAGGCTGTGCCGTTGTGCCAAGCAGGACACAGAGGACGGCGCTAAGCCCCTGAGACTGGGAGCGTTTCTGCCACCCAGTTCGGTCTCACCTACCCTTGCAGATGCAGGTGGTGGGGAGGCTGGGGAGTAAACAAGATGTGAGCCCTTCCTCAGTCACGATGTTCCAAGGCTCTGTGGGGCGTCCTGTGACCTGCCAGAGGAGTCTCCTGCAGAGATCACCTGTGGGCTGCCCACTGGTGCTGGGTCACACAGCCAGGCTGACCCCTCACGATGGCAGAGCATCGTGCCCCTGTCTCTGAGTGCCTGTGAACCCCGCTTCCCCAGGTGAGGAGGGCCATACCCAGAGTCCTGCCTCAGCTAAGTGACTGGAAGGGGGCTCAGGCTTCCCTGGGCACAGCAGATGCCCCACAGGCAATAGTGGAGCAGCAGGAAGGGGAGCAGACCAGGAAGCCCCCGGCCCTCCCAGGACCAGCCCCTGGCTGCTGAGTCTGTACTGGTTTTAGTGGCAAGAAACCCAGTGAGCCCTCTCCCTCCACTGGACGCCCACCCCAGGTCCTGCTGTACCCCAGCTCACTCACCCATGGGTCCTGGCACCTGGTGTACTCACCTGCCCCAGCATCTCCCAGTTCATTCATTACGTTCTAGGAAATAACATGGTTTATTTTTCTCTTTCTGAAACACAAGGGAGAGAATTTCCTGGAGTCACAGAGGCACAGGAGGGAATTGGAAGCAACTAGGATGGCCCTTGTCCTGCCTCCTGCTTGGGACCACATTGACCCTCAACCACTTCCCTGGAACCCTGGGCTTCTACAGGGCACAGACGTCAGCAGCCCAGGGCATAGAAGAGCCCAGAGCCAGGAATGGAAGTGCCACTGCCAGCAGCTGAATCTGAGAGGCAGCTCTAGGGCCCTGGGACCTAGTCCTGCACGCCAGAGACATCTCCCTGAGCTGGCCCCAGGCCTTCCGGGTATCCCCAGTATGAGGGAGAAAAGCATGCATCCACCATCCCGCCAGGTGGGCGCACACCTGTCCAGGGGCACAGGTGACCTTTCTGAGGTGGTGCCTGGGCTGCTGTACTTTGTGCTGCCACCTGAACTGCAGCCCTCAAGGTCCTGCCTGTGCCATCTCCCTGCCGCCGGCTCTCTAGGACGCAGAAGCCAAGCAGGGAGGAGCTGCGGGAACACAGACCTCGCTGCCCACTCTCACGCATTCCCTCCTTGCCTGGGGTCTCACAGGGAGGAGCCGCGGGAACATGGACACCTCGCTGCCCGCTCTCACGCATTCCCTCCTCGCCTGGGGTCTCAGAGAGGACAGCTCAGGGATCCACAGGATTCACAGCCTCCAGGCTCTAGGGAAGGGGAGAATGGGGTCCCTGAGGCCCCCAAGATCATACACCTATGAGGCTAGGGCTCCATGGAGGTCCAGGTCTGCTCAGAGTCATCCATGTGCCTGGGCCTCACCATAGGGAGGTAAGACCGAAGTGGGGAGGAAAGGCAGGACTTCAGGCACTGCCAAGTGTCCTGGAGCCTGGGTTGGGAGAGGGCCTGTCCTCCAAGGTCTCCTGGGGGAGGTGGAGCCCGCCTCGGGGGCACAGCATCACCTCCTTCAGCCCCAAGCCTGGGCCAGGCCACTCTGGTGGGGGAGCCAGGTGGGCTCTGGGAGGCCTGGGACTTTCTCACCCCTCCCAGCCCCCAAGGGCACAGTGCCTGGGTGAGAGACCCCAGGGGACCTGTGAGCTTGACCTTTCTGAGTCACACTGACCCACGGCCTCCCGGGGGCCAAAGACCCCACCCCACAGAGCACAGAAGACGGCACTGGCAGGCCCAGGCACAGATGGTCGGGGGGAGACAGTCCCACCGCTGTGGTCCCCTGTGGCCACGTTATGCTCCTTGTCCGGTAGCCAGCTCTCAATCTCCCGCACCTCACCACACAGGCGTGTGGAAGAAGTCACCGCACCGGGCCCTGACTGCTGCCTCTCCCTGCCAAGTGACAGCTTGTGAGGTCTCTGCTGCTGTCTCCCCAGGGTGAGCACAGACCGGCAGGAGCTGAGGCTACCCCAGGAGTGCTCCTGGGCTGCCCACAGGTGCTGCCGTAGATTCTCCTAAGTCACTCACAAGGAAAAAGCTGTGGAGAGGCGGGAAGTGGGGTGGACAGGGCACAACCAGGGTGGGGGCTGGGGGCACAGCTCTAGCACCAGGAAATGGTCTCCCGGCACCCCCTGGAGGGAGCTGTCACAATAGACACGCAGCCCCCTCCACTCCAAGAGATGGAGAGAAGCGTCAAGGTGAGGGCTGGGCTGTGCTCCACTCTGCCCCTGTTCCTTCTCCCAGGGTGAGCTGGGACGTGGGAAGGAGTCCTGTTCTGGACAAGGAAACACAGTTGACCCCTTGCCCCCTGCCACCCAGCCTCCACCCTGCACCCTCCACCCTCCACCCTATCCCCAGCACAGCAGCTTCAATCAGATGCCAGATCTCCAGGCAGGCAAACGCAGGTTGCAAGGGCCACAGCCTGACTTCCTCGCCACACACCTGCACCACCCCTGGCAGAGATGTCTTCCCGCCCCTCCCTCAGGCCTCCTCTGATGTGGCCATGCCTCGTCTGGTCCCCAGACCCACCACACTCCTTGACATCAGCTAAAGCAAGGGTCCTACCTGAGAAAGCAGCTGAGACCCCGGGGCTCCTATGTCAGCCTCTGAGCACAGTTCCACGTGTCACTCCTGTATCTGGGCCAGGCTGTCTCCAGGGCACTGGAGCCTGAGACAGATGCTTTACCTGTGAATGGGCAGGCTTGGGGCCACCTCCCTCATCTGGGAGCCCTACTCAGCCCCACCCCTGGACCCTCACCACTGGCCCAGAGAAGGGGCTGGAGCAAACCAGAGGACCCAGGCTGGGGAGCTCCTGCGTCCTTTCCCCCAGCACCAGAGTTCATTGACCATGGATACCTCAGTTCCCTCACTTGTGAAATGGACCAAGGTAAACCTGGTGAAGCTTCTGGCCAGAGAGAGGAGAGGAAAAAGAGGAAGGAGGACCGTGAGCAGGAAAGCGAGTGCCTCCGCCTGCTCGCAGGAGACAACCCAGATAGACCAAAAGCCAAGAGCACAAAACCATGTGACAGCTCAGACCAATGTTGGCTTTTTAGACCTTGAAGGCAAGCGTGTTGGTGTTACAGTGACAGAATTAGAACCTGGGGGATGGTGACAGAGCTGACGAAAATTTGAAGGCAGAGGTTGCAGTGAGCCAAGATTGTGCCACTGCACTCCAGCCTGGGCGACAGGGGGAGACCCCGTCTCAAAAAACAAACAAACAGAAAAAAAAAAAGAAAGAAAAGGAGAGTTCTCATCCCAGCCAAGTATAAAGATGCAACTTTTCCAAGAAAAAAGAAACAGAAGACAATGATGTGTGACCTGTAAATTACGTGTAAAGAACACAGTAAAGGTCGAACTTCTGAGGCATCAGTCTGAGAAGTTTTAAGAAGAAATAGATTTCAGAATGAAAAATTGTTACCTCTTGTATTCTCATTGAGAACAAATTCGTATCTTAAGAACAGCTTACTTTTCAACCAAAATTCTAGTTTGATATTAGCGTATGTTTAACATTGTAGCTAATTTTAATAAGACCTTATAAACAAATCTATCCCAGTTTTGATTGGGATTAGAAATTATGAGGTTATAAAACATTTGTTTCATAAGCCTTTTACCACCCCATAACTTTTTCTGTTTTATAACTGTTTACATTCATTCAGTTGTATTTATCTTTTAAATTTTTCTTTAAAACAATCCCCAAAACTGTTAAACGAGGCAATATTGTTTCAAATCATGAAATAACTCATCATTGTTTGTAGCAGTCTCTGCATTCAGCCTGCTCTAATATTTGGTTTCAGCTTTGGATGTCTCTATTCAGAAGACTGGCCTGTAATCTCCCTCTCATGGGCTGTCTCATACCGCACTTGGTATCAAGATTCTCCGGATCTGGTGAAGGCAGTGCTGCTGTGTTCCTTCCGGATCTATTCTAGCAAAATGCCTGCATAAACTTGGCATGGGAAACAGGACATTTTCCTAAATAGAGGAAAATGTTTACGGCAAAAATCTTGATAGAAAAATCAAGAATACAAATTGAGTTGTAAAACTCTAAAATTTGAACATCTATAGACAAACTGGAGTTGGGGAAATAAAAAAAAATCAGGGAGACATTTTAAGTACAAGTGGCTGATCCGAAGAAACTGCAGTGAGAAGAGGGAAATGAGCACACTTTGAGAAGAGCAGCAGAGGTCGCCTCCAGTCTTCATCACTGGTCTCCTGGCTCTGCACAGTGTCAAACGGCAGACTGGGACGGAGGCAGGACCTTCATCATGAGATGACAGCGGATGCACTCAGGGTGCTACGGCCATAGACAAGGGCTCCATCTTCAGACGACCTCCGTGGCAGGTCACCGTAGAATGTTCAAACACACACGTGCCACACTATGGGGTCCAGCTGCTTCCATCTAGACCAACGTCTTTTGGTTGCAAATTCTACATTCTTTTTAAAAACCAGCATTTCTCATGAGGAAAATGCTCTCTGCCATGCAGTCTGTCCCTGAAGCTGTCACCTGTGGGTGCCATCTTGAATCAGGGCTTAGTTGGTAATGGACTCTTACATTTGCTCACCAAGAAATTCTGCAATTCATCTATAATTTCCATGGTGAGATTTGCATATCATAATGCAAATAAAATGGAAAGAAACCAAGAGAAATAAAATTCCCATCTTAGACAAAGAAAGAAGACTTTACCTTGCGTCGAGCTACAACCGCTTCTGGGATGATCTGATTGGTCACCGTCGCTAGGAAACAGAGTCACTGTCAGCCGTGGGAGCTGCTGAAGGACCTCTGGCAGTCTTGGGTGCTGAGCACACAGGGCTGGTGTGTGTGGAGGAGGTGGGTGAGAGCACGAGCCAAGCTGCTGCTGGGCCACCCTCCCTGGTGGTGAAGGAGGCAGAGGAGACCATCAGGAGAGCCCTGGGAGACAGAGCCTTGGGTCTCTGGCTAAGCCACCCTCATCACTGTGAAGTAGGCAGTGTTCACACAGGCAGCACACAAATGCAGGACATCACTCCAGGACAGGGTCTCCTCACAGAAAGAGGCCTGGTAAATATCCTCTTTTTTGTAAAAATGTTACTACGTCATCTAACTTTCCTAAAAATACCTATGCTCCTACTGGAGTTATTTTAATGGACTTTAAAATATGGTGAGCTACACACAATATTTACTCTTTTAATCCTTAATTTCACGATCCAGGAGCAGACAGGACCATAACAGCAGACAGAGAGGGGAGCCCAGGCACTTCCCCCTGACCCTGAATCAGAATCCACACAGGAACCTGGAAATGTGTGGGGCTCAGCAGACTGCGGAGGGTGAGCAGGAAGCCTTTTCACACTTCTGGTCTATCTCAGCGCTCGGCTGTGTGTACTAGAACATCACTGGGGCCCCAAGATGAGCTGCCCGGGGCTGAGCTCTGGGATGAGAAAACAAGGAGGACACGACCCCTACCCTCACAGTGACCAGCCATGGCCAGGATCCCTCCACCCATGGGTGGCAGGTCACAGACTTTGGCACTGATGAGTCCAAGCCTATCTCAGAGAAACAAGCAAAGTGACATCTTATGGGTCACAAGGGAGATTTGCAAGAAACAACTGGCCTCTGGGGCAGCCCCTCCCTTTGCTTAGCTCATCCCGCACTGGAACTGGATCCTCTCCCACCTCTGCTGCAACCAGTGTGAAGCAGCTGCCCTGGCCAGGAGCTGTGAGGCTCCCTCCAGTTAAACAGGATTCTGGCCCACACACCAGCCCCATGCACACAACGCCACCCCACATAGAGAGAACGCAGCAGTTCCCAGGGACTGCAGAATGTGCCCGTCTCTCCTTACCTGGAGCAACCACTTCTCCCACCACAGCCTGGGTCCTCAGTCACAACAGGAAGCTCAGCTCCGGCTGCCTGTCTACAGGAAAGCCAGCGAGACAGTGGCACATTCCTCATCATCTGGATTATTCGTCCACACGGGAGGGATTGCCCCACATACACCGTTCTCCTTGACTCCTGAAACTTCCTGTAATAACAGAAAACATATTGCTGTGAGCATCAGGCTGTGCTGTGGCCTGTGTGCGCAGGTCTTTCCTTCACTTGGTGACATTAGAAAACCAGATGAAAAACTGTGTTTAAGGAACACAAAAGAACAGGACAAACCGCCTCACACTACAGACACAGTTTCCCTGGAGTATGTTTCCTTCAAGTCCATGTGGCTTGGCAACTAAGTAATTTTGTTCCAAGGAGAGAATCAAGCTGCTAAGGAAAAAGCTCACTCCACACAGTGCGTGGCTGATGCTGTCATTTTATCCTGCTATTTAAAATCAAGCCTCACTGGGGAACAGGCTCTCACTCAGAATTCACCCGACCAAGGACACGGTGTAAGTCGTCTATAATACATACGGTCAGATTCTCATCTCTTAGGCTCATTCAGAAAGATAAAGCTAGGAAAGCAACTGTATTCCTCAGACAAATGCAGGGGTCTGACCTTCAGTTTCCATGGGGCCTCCTTTTTCTTCTCCCTGAGGTGTTCCTCCATTGGGTCCTCGGTGGAATCTAGGAAGACAAAGTGTGACCATCAGCAGGTGCAGGGAGGAGCAGGAAAAACAGCTTTCTAGCCCCAGGCCGCCTCATCAGGTAAAACATCCCATCTTGAACAGGGCACAGCACCCAGGGCAGGCTGGGCGTCCCTGCAGCCTCTCAGGGCTCCTGCCTCCTAATCAGACCCAAGCTCACTTGCCCTCCCCTCCTGAGTCCTTCCAAGGTCATTTCCTCCCTAGAATCCACCTGTGGTGCTTCTGTGTGTATCTGTCATTCTAGAATGTTTTATACTTGGTAAAAAGAAACTGTTGTTTAAGAGAACATTTCATTCTAGCCAAAATATTCTATATATTCACTAATCTTTTGTTTTAAAGATAATAAAACAAAGCTTTGAAAATGCGAAGTTATCTTCTCATTTAAAGATAATTCCTACTTAGCAAGTGCTATCTGTCCTGGCACTCAGCCTTCTCAATGCAATGTCTGTGTGCGTCGGGAGTCCGTTGCTGCTCACACTCACAGGGGCTTTGACACTGGGACAGTCCATCATGGGGGCAGCAGGTGAGGGTGCGGACCCTCCCCAACCCAGCCGTGCAGGGGAGATGGGTGGTAGGCTAACACCCAAGTTGTTCCTTGAAACCATATTCGGTGCTGGGTCTTCACTGTGTTTACTCCTCAACTAAAGCATTTATTTTTCCTCTTTATATTTTTTTTTTGACAGACAGTCTCTGTCACCCAAGTTGGACTGTAGTAACATGATCTCTGCTCACTGGAACCTGCGCCTTCTGGGCTCAAGTGATCCTCCCCACTCAGCCTCCGAGGTAGCTGGGACTATAGGTGCACCACCACACACAACTAATTTTTTTTTTTAAATAGATACGGGGTCTCACCATGTTGCCTAGGCTGATCTCTACCTCCTGGACTCAAGCCATCCTCTTGCCTCAGCCTCCCAAAATGCTAGTATTACAGGCGTGAGCCACCCACCTGGCCAACTGGAGCATTTCTGAGGCTTGTGATGATCCTGTTATTAAACACAATAGAGCAGGTCCCTGATTATTCTCTGCTTTTGACCACAAACTGAGAAATGACCCCACCACTGCTACTGACAGCCTGTGAGCTCTCTATGTGTGTTTCACATTAATGATCACACCAAAGTCCAGTGGAAAATGTAACTATTCCTACCCTGGGTTAGGGAACCTTTGAGACCTCCCTACACCGACAGTGTTTGGGGCCTGTCTAGGCTCTCATCCTTCCACACGCAGACAGATGCCAGAATTCCCTGGCATGACGAGTTACACCAGGGCTGGCTGGTGAGTGCACAACAGTAGCCCATTGCATCAATCCTCCATCCATTCCTGAGTTCACATTCGCCTCTTCCATTTAGGAGATCGAGAGCCTGGGAAACTCATCTCTGTACCACCTCTGAGCAGTGTGGATGTACAATTTACCTTCAGGGACAGCTGTGGTGGAGGATCAATGGGTTAATTATGTGAAGTGTGCAGTGGTGATGCAATTTTTTAAGAAAAGTGCTCCCTGGGTTGTGCTCTGCATGGGGAAACATGCTTTCTGGGGAAATGCACATGCACTCCCCAGACATTCCCAATCACTCCTCCCCACCCCGATGCACACCACACTATTCTATCTACATGACAATCCTGCCTCCCTCCCCACCCCGATGCACACCACACTATTCCATCTACATGACAATCCTGCCTCCCTCCCCACCCCGATGCACACACCATTCCATCTACTTGACAATCCTGCCTCCCTAGACTCCAGTGGATGGTCACAGTTCTTTATTGGACTCAGTGTTTTCTACACCGAACTGTCCAAACCTCATTTCTGTCAGGAAGCTCAAACTGAAGTGGCTCTCTGCAAAAGCAGGCTAGGAAGTGCTACCTTTGGCAGCACTAAAGCTCTCTCCTTAGAAAGCAGTGCTTCCAGAACACACACCTTTTTCTTTGGCGCATTTGTTGGCCTGCATTTACAGAAAGAAAGACACTGTGAGCTTCAGACCATCCTGTGTCCTGTGTGCACACGTCTTTTCTTCACTTGGTGACATTAGAAAACCAGATGGGAAATCGTGTTCAAAGGAACACAGAAGAATAGAACGAACCGACTCATGCTAAAGTTTTTCCTGGAGGATGTTTCCTCTCAAGGACATGTTGCTTGGCAGTTAAGTGATTTTGCCCCAAGGGGAGAATCAAGCTGCTAAGGGAAAAGCTCACGGCCACTCAGTGTGTGGCCGATGCTGTCATTTTCTCCTGCTGCCTTAAGTCAAGCCTCAGTGTGGAACAGACGCTCATTCAGAATTTCCCCCACCAAGGACACCATACAAGTCACCTATGATACATATGATCATATCTTAATAAGAAAATAACTTTCTCTCAGATAAAACCAGGTGCTCTGACCTTCAAATGCCATGGGCATCCTCATCTGAGCTCACTGGCGAGGCCTTCCAGGGGATCCTCAGCAGGAACTGGGAGGACACAGAGTGGCCGTGAGCACCTTAGTGGTGTTGCCCATCAACAATTCAGAGCCACTGGTTGACATGGGTGTGGGCCACTCCACACTCCACTCGACCTGGGTGGAGAAACCAACTCCAGTGAAACAAATCTAACTTTCTTTGAGACTGGAAAGATCTATTTCTATGTTTACTCAAAGAAGAAGTAAACTTCTTCTAAGGGAGAATTTGGCTACTTTCAGCTTCATGGGAAAAGTGTGAAGGGGGTGCCCTTGCCCCCTCTACACAGGAGAAGTGTGATATGCTACTGGCAGCCTAGGAGAGCCAGCAGCAGAGAGGAACTGGAGCCCCAGAGAAATGATGCCCAGGATCACATTCACCTCTAACAAGGGGAAGTCATGGACCTGTGCTGGGAGGATGGCTATGAACACACACCTCAACGACCCCAATATGGATGACTCTTGACGGACATCTGGACTCACCCCAATGAAGACCGCTGGGAACTGGGCTAATCCCACTGAGGATGATTAACACCTGGGCTGAGCCCGCCCCCTGCCCCGGGGACATCAGCTGGACACAATGAGGATGTCTATGAAAACTTGAGTGTTCTCAGAAGAGGACGGCTATGAACACATGGCCTGGGCCCACTGAAAACTGCTGCTAGGCTGGGCCCAGGAGGCAGCTTTGAACAGATGGACTGATCAGGACAAGGATAGCTGTGAATACCTGAGCGTGCTGGCCCAGATGAAAAGGGTTATTAACTTCTGGGCTGGTCCCCAATTAGGACATATGAGAAAACCTGGACTTCCCCAAGTAATGATTGCAACGAACAACTGGGCTCAGTCCGATGAGGATAGTTGTGAACACCTGCGCTGTGCTCAATGGGGATGACTGTGTACAATGGGGTCTGGCCAACGACAGGTGTGTGTGTGTGTGTGTGTGTGTGTGTGTGTGTGAACAACAAGGCTGTTTATTTCACCTGGGTGCAGGCGGGCTGAGTCCGAAAAAAGGAGTCAGCAAAGGGTGGTGGGATTATCATTAGTTCTTACAGGTTTTGGGACAGGCAGTGGAGTTAAAAGCAATGTTTTAGGGGCAGGGGGTGGATCTCACAAAGTACATTCTCAAGTGTGGGGAGAATTACAAAGAACCTTCTTAAGGGTGGGGAAGATCATAAAGAACCTTCTTAAAGGTGGCGGAAATTGCAAAGTACATTGATCAGTTGTACTGCAGAAATAAATCACAACAGTGAAATGTCATCAGTTAAGGCTATTTTCACTTCTTTTGTGGATCTTCAGTTGCTTCAGGCCATCTGGATGTATACATGCAGGTCACAGGGGATATGATGGCTTAGCTTGGGCTCAGAGGACTGACATTCCTGTCTTCTCATATTAATAAGAAAAATAAAACAAAATAGCAGTAAAGGGTTGGGGCAGCGAAAATTTTGGGGGGTGGTATGGAGAGATAATGTGCGATGTTTCTCAGGGCTGCTTCCAGCGGGATTAGGGGTAGCACAGGAACCTACAGTGCGAGAGATTCAACTGAAGAAAGATTTTGGGGTAAGGGGCAATACTGTGGGGTTGTTAGAAGGAGCATTTGTTGTATAGAATTACTGGTGATGGCCTGGATGCGGTTTTTATGAACTGAGAAACTAAACGAAAGACACAAGTTCCGAATAAAGTAAGAGGAGGAGAAACATAGGTATTAAAGGACTAAGAATTGGGAGTACGCAGGACATCCAATTAGAGAGTGTCCAAGGGGGTTCAACGTTATTGTTTGCTTGACTGGTGAGTTTTTGGGCTCTATCCTTGGGTTTTATGTTGTCATGTAACAGGCCAGAATGATTTAGATAAAAACAACACTCTTCATTTAAAAATATATGGAGTCCTCTTTTTTCAGCAGTAAGTCAAGGCCTCAGCAATTTTGGAGGAAAGAGAAATGAAAAGCCAGCATTTTTTTGTTAAAGAAGGATTAGAAACGGCTAGGAAAGAGTAAGTTTGATAGTGTGGTGGAGATGGCTGGGGAAAGGTAGAGGGTGGCATTGGAAGGGGAACCAGAATAAGAGTAAGTATAAAAGTAAAGAATAGGACTTCATCAGGGTGAAAGTATTGGAGGGTACCTTGCCACTGAAGATCTATCCACTTCAAGAGAGACTTAAGGGTGGCAGATTGAGGTAAAACCAGGAGCCACTAAATACCAAGAGCCTGAGAAACTGCTTGGGTGATTTGACTAATAAAGGCCAGTCTGTTATTGGACTGTATAGAGGTGGGACGGCCAAACTGAGGAATTATGTCTGACGGAAGGGAAGAAATGACCACGGTGGCCTTCTCAGACCCTGTGGGAAAGGCCTCTACCCATTCAGTAAAAGTGTCTACCCACACCAAGAGGTATTTTAGTTTCCTGACTGGAGGCATGTGAGTAAAGTCAATTTGCCAGTACTGGGCAGGGACAAATCCCCAAACTTGACGTGTAGGGAAGGGAGGGGGCCTGAGTAATTCTTGAGAAGTAGAAGAATAGCAGATGGAACACTGAGAAGTTATTTCCTTGAGGACAGATTTCCACGATGGAAAGGAAATGAGAGGTTCTAAGAGGTGGGCCAGCGGCTTGTAACCTACATGGAAGAGGTTATGAAATGACGACAGAATAGAATGGGCCTGTGAGACTGGAAGATGATCTTTTCTTTGGTTCAAGAACTATTTGCCTTGTGCAGGAAGAGATAGGTGGAGTTTCAGTGAGGGAGTAGGTGGGAGTGGCCAAGTGAGGAGAAAAACTGCCCTGAGGGACAGAAGTTGGAAAGCTTGCTGCTGTTTTTGCTATCTTATCAGCATAAGCGTTGTCCTGAGTGACGGGATCTGATGCCTTTTGATGGCCTTTGCAATGAATGCCTCCAGCTTTCTTTGGAAATGAAGCGGCCTTGAAAAGAGTTTTTATTAAAGAGGCATTAATGATGAAGGACTCTTGTATAGTAAGGAAACTTCTTTCTGCCTATATAACAGCAGGGTGGTGCAGGATATGGAAGGCGTAGTCAGTATAAACATTGACGTGTAGTCCTTTTTCAAGAGTGAGGGCTCCAGTTAAGGCAATGAGTTCGGCTTGCTGAGAGGTAGTGGAGGGGGCAGAGCGGTGGCCTCAATGATAGATGTGGAAGATACTGTAGCATAGCCTGCCTTTGCTGGTGAGTGGCGATTAGGCCTGATGGAACTGCCATCAATAAACCAATTGTGATCAGGGTGAGGAACAGGAAAGAAGGAAACATGGGGAAACAGAGTGAACGCCAGGTGGATCAGACAGATACAGTCAAGGAGGTCAGGTGTGGTATCAGGAATAACGTGGGGGCCAGCCTAAAACAGCAAGGTCAAGTTGTTTGGACAGAAAGGCTACAGGGCACGGTCCCGGCTCTTGTGTAACAATTCCGACCGCACAGCCCTGCAGCTTCGGCTGTGTGTGATGGAAACGGGTTGGGATGAGTTAGGGAGAGCTAGTGTGGGGGCAGCTTCTAGGGCTGTTTTTAAGAAATGGAAAGAGGAGTGAGGAAAGGATTTAGGATCAATGGGGCCAGCTAGGTTTCCTTTTGTGAGTTTATATAATAGTTTTGTTAGGACAGCAAAACCAGGTATCCAAAGGTGAAAGTATCCAACCATGCCTAGGAAGAAAGGGAGTTGTTTTGTAGAAAAAAGGTGTTGGGGTTTAAGAGATTGGTCGGACATGATCGGCAGGGAGAGCACGGTGTTTTTATGTAGAATTATGCCAAGGTAGGTGACGGATGGAGAAGAAATTTGAGCTTTGGAGGGGGATACCCAATATCCCTTGGAGAATAAATGCTGAAGGAGCAGGAGGGTGTCTTGTTGAGAAGATTCAAAGGAGGAGCTACAAAGTACAAAGTCTTTGACTACAAAGTCATCAATATATTGAATAAGGTGAGAAGCAGAGGGGTGGAAAGAAAGTAAATCATGGGAAAGAGCTTGGAGGCTGAAGTAACGAGGGCTGTCCCTGAAGCTTTGCAGCAGTAGAGCCCAGGTAAGCTGCTGGGACTGATGGGTGTCAGGGTCAGTCTGGGGTAAAAGCAGAGAGGCTGGGACAAGGGGTGCACGGGAATAGTGAAAAAAGCATCTTTAAGATCAAGAACTGAATAGTGAGTTGTGGAGGAAGGTACTGAGGACCAAAGAGTGTACGAGTTGGGCACTACAGGGTGGATAAGCAAGACAATTTGGTTGAAAAGGCGCAGATCCTTAACTAACCTGTAAGACTTGCCTGGTTTTTAGACAGGTAAAATGGGAGAATTGTACGGAGAGTTTATAGGTTTTAGGTGGCCATGCTGTAACAGGCGAGTGATAACAGGCTTTAATCCTTTTAAAGCGTGTTGTGGGATGGGATATTGGCAACCAGCGGGCTAAGGGTAATTCGGTTTTAATGGGATGGTAAGGGGTGCACGATCGGTCACCAAGGAGGGAGTAGAGGTGTCCCATACCTGTGGGTTAAGGTGGGGAGATACAAGGGGAGGATGCGAAGGCGGCTTTGAACTGGGGGAAAAGGCAGCAATGAGGTGTGGCTGTAGCCCAGGAATAGTCAGGGAAGCAGATAATTTAGTTAAAATGCCTCGACCTAATAAGGGAGCTGGGCAGGTGGGATAACTAAAAAGGAGTGCTTAAAAGAGTATTGTCCAAGTTGGCACCAGAGTTGGGGAGTTTTAAGGGGTTTAGAAGCCTGGCCATCAATACCCACAACAGTTAGGGAGGCAAAGGAAACAGGCCCTTGAAAAGA
Organism: Chlorocebus sabaeus; assembly: GCF_047675955.1. Taxonomy (NCBI): domain Eukaryota; kingdom Metazoa; phylum Chordata; class Mammalia; order Primates; family Cercopithecidae; genus Chlorocebus; species Chlorocebus sabaeus. Next base: position 148,961,813 of record NC_132911.1, on the reverse strand, counting down.
AGGTAATATGGAGTGGCTAGCCTCCGTATTGATTAAGAAGGGGACGGACTTACCCTCCACTGTAAGAGTTATCCAAAGCGTCTGTGATGGTCCAGGAGGCTTCCAAGGCGATGGGGCAGCGTCAGTCTTCAGACACTAAGCGGAGAAGGTGTGGGAAGGAGTCAAAGCCTTGGGCCAGAGTCCAGGAGCTCTGGGAGGGGGTGCCGGGCAAGTTGGACAGTCCGATTTCCAGTGGGGTCCCGCACAGATGGGACACGGCTTAGGAGGAATCCCGGGCTGCGGGCATTCCTTGGCCCAGTGGCCAGATTTCTGGCACTTGTAGCAAGCTCCTGGGGGATGAGGTTCTGAAGGAACCCCTGGCAGCGGCCAATGACAGCTTTGACAAATTTAGTAGGCACCAGTGAGGAAGGGTGTGAAAGCATGAGCTACTCCCGGTAATTAAAGCACTGCAGACCTTGGCTGGGCCCAGTGAGATTGAATGTGAATATCTGGCCTGGGGCGAAGGAGGATAGCTGTGAACACCTGTGCCCGGACCAATGAGGATGGCTGTGAACACCTGGGCTGGGCCCAAGGGGACAGCCTGGAATAACTGGGATGGGCCCAGAACACATGGCTATCAACACCTGGACTGACCCCAATGTGGACAGCTAGAAACATCTGGTGTGTGCTCAGGAGGACAGTTCTGTTCATTTTGGCTGAGCTGAATGAGGACAGCTGTGAACATCTGCACCGCGCCTAATTAAGATGATGGTGAACGGATGGGCTGTCCTCATGGGGGACATCTGGGAAGCCCTGGCCTGGGACTATGGAAACTGCTGGAACCAACTGGGAGAAGTCCTGTGAGGAAAGCAATGAACACCAGGGCTGGGCCCAGTATGGATGGCTGTCATTACCTGGGATGGCCTCTATGAGGGTGGCTGGAACCAATTAGCACACATGTGAACAAACTAGCTGGCCCGATCAGGACGGCTGTGAACATCTGGGCTGGCTGTCATGTGAAGGACAGAGAACTCCGTGGCTGGTTTAGATGAGGACCACTGTGAACATCGGTTCAGGCCTGGATAAAGACAGCTGGGAAACCCTGGGCTGGACATAATGAAGATGGCGATGAACAGGTGGCCTCAGGCCAATGAAAATGGCTCTTACCCTGGGCTTCATGTCAGTGAGAGGAAGTGTGAACTCCTGGGCTTGCCTTCATACTGACAGCTATAAAAAACTGTTGCTATAAAGAGCTGAGCTCACACAAACGAGGGAGGCTGTGAACACCTGGGCTGACCTGGATGGGGATGACTGTGAACACGTAGCCTGGGCCCAGTGAGGACAAGTACTAACACCTGGGCTAGACACCGAGGAGGATGGCTGTGAATGCCTTGGCTGGGCTCTATAAGGACAACTTGGGAGTGTTTGGGCTCGGCCCTAAGTAAATAGCTGTGAACCCCTGAGCTGGGCCCAGTGAGAGTTGCCATGAAAACCTGGGCAGGGCCAGCGAGGACAGCTGTGAACACCTGGCCTGGGTCCAAAGAGAACAGCTGAGAACACTTGGGCTAAGCCAGTAAGGACAGCTGTGGCACCAGGGACGATTGCCATGTAGACAGCTGTAAACACTGTGGCTGGTCGCATGAGCACAGCTATGAATGTCTAGTCTGGATCCAGTAAAGACAGCCAAAAACACCTGCCCTGGTTTCAGTGAGAGCCACTGTGAGAGACCAAGCCTGCCCCCATGAGGATGCCTATGAACAGCTGGCTGGGCCCAAGATGAATGGCTCTCGACACCTAACCCCACCCCGAGAAAGATGCTGTGAACAACTGGGCTAACCCCACTGAGGACGACTATTAACACCTGGGCTGGGTCCAAGTGAGGGCGACTTCAGCTGCACCCAGAAAGGACAGTTGTGAACACCTTGGATTTCTCTGATGAAGACGGCTATGAACCCATGGCCTGGGCCCAATGTGCAAAGCTGTGAACACCTGCATTGGTCCCAGGAAGGGAAGCTGGGAAAACCCAGTGGAAGCAGCAGTGAACAACCAGGCTGGCCACAAGAGGACAGCGCACGGAAACGGATCACGATGAGGACGGCCGTGAATGCCTGGAAACAAAGCTACCTGAAGTCATTGCACTTCATTTTCATAAAGGGAGTACTATTTCATCTGTTCACAGCAAAAACTGGCAGAATCATCATGCTCTGGCTTTTATGAAGCTGATCCCCATGAGGAGAAAAATCCTACGAAGCTGAACTCAGAGAACTGTTTAAAAAGCTGACTCCAATGGTTCACATTAACGAGCTCTTGTAAAGAGCCTTCTAGATAGAGCGTTCCATCTGATGTCTTTCATGAAAAAACAAAAGGGGGCTCTGGGCAGAAAGGGCCAGAAGAAAGTGGAAGTCCACGCCTGGGCTCATGTGCCAGCTGTGGCTGACCCCTGGCTAGGGCACTGCAAAGCCAACCCAGCCTGTGCTTCCTTTCAGGCCTCAGCTCCCTGGCAGGCTGGCTCCTTCTCTGGAAGCTTCCTCCCTGCTCTGGGAGTGACACTTCATGGATTCATCTGTTTGCCATTTTCCAGATGACATCATATTCAATTTTTTTTTTTTTTTTTTTTTTTTTTGCCTTTCTCTCCCTTTGTTCACCTCTCACCTCTTAAAGTCCTGTTTGTCCCACTTCCCTGTCCTTTGGAAAAGTAGTAACACCTGCCGATGACCATCCTCTGCAGTCCCCAGACTCCCTCTCCCCGTCATCATTAATAAAGGTGACACTGCAGCTTGGCATGAATACAGGTCCTCCCCGACATGCCCTACCCCCCATCTCTTGGAGCGTTTAGTTCCCTGACTGCAAAACCCCTGCCTTTGAAGGTTTCTTCCTGCACCCAGCTCCCGTATCTATATTCTGAGCCACACTCAAAGAAAAATCAAGTGACACAGTGAAAAATGCCATTCGGAGTGCTGGCCTGGTGGAGCCCAGACATCAGATCAACTTATTAAAGCCCCATATCTACTAATTCCACCTAGAAAAAAAAAGATGTCAAAGTTGTTTAGACTGATTTGTTCCTCAAAATCTCCCGACTCTGTCGCCCTGGCAGGGCCAGAGAAATCCCAGCAAAAGTCTAATCAAAGTTAAAGCTCAGAGTTAGAGAGCTGACGGGGTGGATGCTTCTTGGGAACGATCCTGCAAGCCAGCCTCCCTGCCACACAGATGGGGAAACCCCGGATCACAGGGGTTGGGGGGTTTCCCCACAGTCACATTACAACCCAGGCATGCGATCACCGTGTTGAGTTGACTTTATCACCCTCCACCACCTTCAAACAGCAGTCCCCTGAACCTTCAAGTTTCCCACAAAGGGATTGTTTTCTCCCAGCCTTATTTTGCCAGAGGGCTGTCCAGGTGCCCAAGATGCATGAACCTTAAGGCTGATATTCGAAAAATACATTCTTATTTTTCTGACCAAATAGGTTTCCAGATTGGGGCAGAACAAGCCATTCAGCAATTATTTTATCTTTCAAAACAAATGGAATGCATGTCCCTATTACCACTATTCATTGCCGCTTTGTCCATCACATTCTGTGCACAGCATCCAAATCTGGTTAGGAACATCAAATTAAAAACCAAATGACTGATCACTGAAATCACTCTGCATAATGAAAATCGTCTGGATGTGGCTTTAAGGAGCCTCAGGGCAGGAACAGGGTGGGACATGCGAGGCTTCACTTTCATCACTGTAGCCAGAGATCTTCAAAAGGGCAGACTGCAGGCCTCACGCAGCCCACAGAAATGTTTGGTTTGGCCAGCATCATGTTTCTAAAACATTTGAATTTGCTGTCAACATTTAAAAACCAAAAGAATTTGCATTAAATTTTGGATATTCAGTTTCTCTTGGACATTTGGAAGATCCAGCAATCCCAGCCTTTCCAAGGAGCTGCCCCATGGAGAGAGCAGACCCTTTCTAGGTAGGCAAGGCCTGGCCTCATTCTAAGGTGACCAACTCATCTTGGTCGGCTGGCGGACGTTTCCTGGGAAACCCCTCAGTCCTAGGTACCAGGACAGTTGGTCACCCCACCTAGTTCTCTCACTGATGTTATCTGCCTGGAACCTGTGGACACTGCACGTGTGACCTCTTCCCTACAGCCTCCGCCACTCCCCTCCGGGGACTGCCTCTGCAGAACGACACGCAGAGCTGTCCGCTCTGAGAATTCTCCCCACTCTCCCACATACCACCTACTCTCAACTTCTCTTCACTCCTTGGCATCTGCAAAAGCCATGGATGCTGACACAAACGAAGTCCAACTCTTTTTTTTTTTTTTTTTTTTTTTTTGAGATGGAGTCTTACTCTGTCACCCAGGCTGGAGTGCAGCGGCGCGATCTCAGCTCGCTGCAACCTCCACCTTCTGGGTTCAAGAGAATCTCCTGCCTCAGCCTCCCAAGTAGCTAGTATTACAAGCCCAACACCACGTCCAGTTAATTTTGTATTTTTAGTAGAGATGACATTTCATCATGTTGGCCGGGCTGGTCTTGAGCTCCTGACCTCAAGTGATCCACCCGCCTCACCCTCCCAAAGTCCTGCAATTACAGGCTTGAGCCACCGTCTCCTGGCCATTTTTCTTTTCTGAAACGGAGCCTCGCTCTGATACCCAGGGTGAGTGCAGTGGCGTGATCATGGCTCACTGTACCCTGACTTGTTGGGCTCATGCAATCCTCTCACCTCAGCCTCCAGAGAAGCTGGGACCACAGGCACATGCCACCAGATCAAACTATTTTTTTAATGTTTTGTAGAGACACGGTCTCGCTGTTATCTAGGGTAGTCTCAAACTCCTGGACTCAAGTGACTCTCCTGCCTTGGCCTCCTAAAGTGCAGAATTCATTTTTAAAGACCCACACAAGTGCCATTTCTTCCCCTGGGAAGCCTTCTCTATTCTCCCGGTACCAGGTAGAACAGGGCAGTCTGTCTGTGTTCTAACCACACTCAATTCTTCCTTTTACTTTGCTCATCACCATTAACACAGCATCAAGTGAGCTGACCCAGGGAGCACCCTTCCCAATAACTAGAGGGAGTCAAAATTGTGATAAAATTGAAAAATGTGAAGATTTCGAAGCTGAAGTTGAAGTCTCAGTCTCTCTGCAGTTGTGAGCTTTGCACATCATTCACCAAAATGAAAAACGAAAACCATCCCACAATTATCTGCACCAACTCCATAGTGGTATTTACCACGCCAAAGTCGAAGAACACTTGGACCCGCTGAACACTGACCCCCAGTTTCTTCTGCCTGTAACGTGGTATCTTAATCCTACGCTGATGTGTCTGCCCCAGTGGCCCTGGAGACACTCAAGGGCAGCAACCTTCTTCCCAATCCTGTATCCTCGATGCCTGCAACATAGAAACCACTCAGTAAAAATATACCAAGGAGGGAGTGCTGGACTCCCATCAAAGAGGTTAAGAGGACTGCCTTATTTGCTGTGGTTTTAAAGGACAAAGATCTTCTCAGCTGTCCCAGTGCTCACAGGGATGCTGAAGCTCAGTCGAGTGCCCTGAGCCGTATGACAAGCTGAAACCACCAGTCTACAATTGGGGTCAAGCTCTAATTCTTTCAACCATTGATCATGAGATTACAAACTGTTGTCAGCGTTGGGGTCTTTTCTGATAAGTAAAGAGGATTCTAGGAAGGTTTTCTCTCCTTCAAGCTTCAGACGTACGCATCCAGCATCCAACTTCCTCCTGGACATTTCCACCCCACGGGCGGCTCGTATTAACATGTCAACATGATCCTTCCCCTCAGACCTTTCTTCCTCATTCTCGTGCTCCTCTCACACCCAGCCACTTTGGCCAGGGCAGTAATCCAGCCATAGTCCTTTGTTCCACCCTTTCTTTTGCTCCTCCCACTTTCAATAAATCACCAAGCCCTGGGGATTTAGAAATTTGTCTTGAAATTTAAAAAAAAAATTACCTAAATGCACCCCCTGCCTCCCACTCTGGTCCCTCTAATCGATTCTCCCTGTTGCAGTCAGTGTGAGCTCTCTATAATGGAAATGAGACTAAGTCTCACTCCTACTTAAATAGATCCCACTTACTCAGAGAGTCAAAATTCAAACCTCTTAGCACGGTGTTCAGTTCCCTGCATGACCTGGCCCCTCTTCCCTTTTCAGCCTCATTTCCTCCACTCTTCCTACTCTTCCCTTTAAACTTTACCATCCAGCCACACAGAACTTGTACTAATTCCCCTCCAATCTGCATATCCAAATCACATTCTGATCACCACTGACAGCCTGACCACATGCTGCTCCCTTTACCAGAAGCATTGTTCTCCATCTGAGCCAACACACACACCTACCTACCTTTTAACGATTGACCTAGTCACCTCTACTGAACTTCAGGGCCCGTATCTGAAATCACTTCATCTGGAAAAGCTTCTGGGATTTCCTCCATTCCTAGCAGGACGGGGGCCCTCCTCTGAGCTCTCGTGTCCCTGTGCATATCACTTTCAAGGCAATGATGGCAGTTTTCAGGAACTCACCTTATCTGTCGACCTCAGGACTGGGAAGGCAGAGACTGGCTCAGTGTCCTACTTTCTCCTTATCTCTTTATCCCCAGCACCTGCACAGTGCCTGGCACATAGGAGTTACTTCACCATTGCTTGCTCAATGAATGGATATATAGTATGATCTCAGATGGAAGATTCAGTGGGACATAGACTGGGAAAGTGTATCTACGTAGCATGTGTTCATTTAAGTCAATTTGATGGGCCATGGATTGGTGAAGGGCTCTCTTTAATCGAATAGGTTCCTCAAAAAAAATTAGACAAGCCTGGTCTGTACGGAAAGTAACTTCCTCACTGCATGATGGCTTGAGCCTGAGCAGAAAGGGGAACAGCATGTGGAGTACTGGCCATTCTTTCTTGCCGTATTTTCCACGGACGTAGTAGGAAACAACACTGGTCCCAGAGTGAGGAGACCACAGTCTCAGCTCCGTCCTGCCACCTGCTGTCCCTGTGTCCCAGGATGGGTTGCTTTTCCTGTCTGGTCCTCACCTGTAATGTAAGG